>NC_048302.1:85909616-86171473 GCF_013100865.1 Trachemys scripta elegans | reverse complement strand
GCAATCCATCTTCTGGGATCAATCCTGGAAGTGCTTGCCGTCGACGCCGGTACTCCTGCTCCGCAAGAGGAGTATGCGGAGTCGACGGGGGAGCCTGCCTGCCGCATGTGGACCCGTGGTAAGTTCAAACTAAGATACTTCGACTTCAGCTACGTTATTCACGTAGCTGAAGTTTGCGTATCTTAGTTCGAAGTGGGGGGTTAGTGTGGACCAGCCCTAATAGATCTTTCCCATAGATCACTCTCCTGTAGCCCTCTGGCCTGGAAGGAGGGAGGTAGGGGGCTGCTCCTGCTACTAAGCTCTGGGCTCTCCCTACAACTGCTGCTCTTGCTGCTCCAGCTACTCCCCTGGCTGAGCCAGACCCCGCCCCCTTTCTCTGTTACCTGCTTGATGGCTGGCTGCTAGAGCCCCGCACCCTTGGTTGCTGCTGCTCCAGCTACAGTCCCTTGGGGGGGGGGGGAGGCCTGCTGGCCCACTCCCCAGAGGAGGGGAGGGAGGGACCCCAGCCATTGCTCGTGCTGTTGTGGACACCACCCCGACACCACCACCACCTGAGAGGGGTCCTTCCTGCTGGCCACCAGACTGCCACCTAAAGCTGCTGTGTTTGCTGCTGGAGCCCCAAGGAGGAGGAGAAGAAGAAGAGGACCATCTGCCAGTGGGAGAGTGCGTAGGAATTCTACAGACCACCATGGAGGGGGCCCTCATGGACTGAGTAACTTTTGAACTGTGCTCTTGTGGTGGAAGTCTAGACTGTGTTTGTGGGGACACAGGGGGTGTGGCATGGAGCCTGCCCCCTGGTCCATCTGTGTCTCCCCCCCGACCACCATCATTGTTGCCCCCTCCACCACTCCCACTGGCTACTCACCATCTGCCTCGAGCTCCTGCCTCTGGGACTCAGCTGCTCACCTAGGCTTGCTACGCCCTGTTGCTACCATTGGGCCTGAAGTAGCAGCCAACCTAAAAAGACTTTCTTTTTGTTACAAGCACACGTGGGTGCACGTGCCCCCCCTTTTGGACTAATCCCCTCCCCCCTGCAGCAAGCCCCCAGCTTTGCCCCTGCTGCCTACCCATTTGCCCCTTGCAGCCTTTTGCCCCTTTCCCTTGCCCCAGCCCCTCACTAGCTCCCGTTTGTTTGCCTGCCCCGCCTTTGCCCTCTGCAGCCTTTCTCTGTTTGACCCACCCCAGCCTCGGAAGCTAGCCCCGTGATTCCCCTGCCCCACTCCCAGCCTGGTTGTTCCCTTCCCCCTGCAGCCCCCTTGCCCTGATTAGCCCCTCCCCTCGTGCGCCTATGTCCCCTCCCATGCGCTTGTGCCCCTCCCCATTTTAGTTTGAACCTGTCTCACTGTACCTCCCAATGCTGTTATGTCCCCCTTCCTTGGTGCGACTAGAGGAGCCGGAAACCCTCCCCGAGTCGGTGACTGACCCCTAGCCCTTGATAGCACCCCCATCCAGCCCACCTCCTTTTTTGGCACCCTCCTCCCCTGCCTGCAGCCTAGCGGGGAGGAGTGGTCGACCTGCTTCCCCTTTCCCTGCCCCCCTCCGGTGTTTGTCCTCCCCCTGTCCTCATTTTGGCAGGGGATGAGGCGAGTGGGATTCCTCGAGCAAACTCTGCTGCCCCTCCTCCACCCGCCCCACCATCGTCCCCCTAGCCTCTATCTCAACCGCCGCTGCCAAGCCACCTGCTACCGCCCCTGCTGGAGCGCCGGCAGTGGCGGGTAACGAGGTGACCTCCGCTGTTGCCACGTCCCTCGCCGCCTCTGACTCTGGGGAGCCCCCCCAGCCAGCAGGAAGGGCCAGGGCACAAAGAAAGGAAAAGGCCCCACCAAAAAGGCCAGGCCCTCCATGGCGGGGGCTGCCCTCACTGCTGCGGCCCTGCCACCGGCCGCGGCGTCCCTCCCCGCTGTTCCCTCGACCAGCTCTGTGGGCGTCCCTCTCCCAGCCCCTGGGGCGTACGCCCAGGTGGCGGCGATCCCCCCGCCTGCCATTGCATTATCATCTCAACTGACCACTGCCTCCGCTACCATCTATAGCGGCCGGGCCCCTTCCCCACCTTGACCAGGAAGCACGGCGTCCGTTGCCTCCTGGTACCCGCCTCTCCCCAAGTGGAGACCTACGTGCGGGCGTTGGCGAGGCTGGTAGGGCCTACGGCCATTGTGGCAGCCTCCAAGATGTACAGAAAGGTCGTTTTCTTCCTAGCATCAGAGGCCGCCGCCCAGGAGGCGGTAGAGAAGGGCCTAGTGGTGGGGCGTGTGTTCATCCCCCTGGAGCCGCTAGAAGACCTGGGTGTCCGACTGGTCCTGACTTCTGTCCCTCCTTTCCTTCCTAATGCCGCCCTGTTACCCACCCTCTCTGCCCTGGGGAGGCCGATCTCTGTGGTCAGCCCTCTCCCATTGGGCTGCAAAGACCCCGCCCTCCGTCATGTCCTTTCGTTCCGCTGGCAGGTACAGTTACAACTGCCGCCGCCGGCACGTGACGGAGAGGCGCTTGAGGGGACCTTCTTGGTCTGCTACCAGGTGCATTATTCGACGGGGGAGGCCCGGTGCTACCTCTGCCGGGCGATGGGGCACATCCGGAGGGACTGCCCCTTGGCCCGGCACGGAGGGGCATCCGGGACCCCCGAGCCCTGGCAGGGCACCGGCCCCGTCATCGCCGCCGCCCCTGGCTGCCAGGTGCCTGAAGCCACCCCTCCTCCTTCCAGCCCACCAAAGCTCCTGCTCGGGCCCAAGGGGTATCTCCCCCAGTGCGCCCAGATGAGCGGGAGGGCCTCGCCTCTCCTGCCTGCTATCTGGCGGGGCCTGTGGAGCAGGATGAGGTAGGGATACTGCCGGGCATAGCAGAGAGCCCGCCCCAAGGGGATTCTTCCTTCCTACATGCTGCCCCACCTTTACCTCCCTGCTTCCCTGAGCCATTGCCCTTGCTCCCTGACCCAACCCCTGTTAGCCAGCTCCCAGATGATGCCATAGAGGGCTGGTCCTTAGCACAGGGGAAGCGGGGCAAGCGGAAGGCTCGAGCTCCGCTCCTCCCATCTGATGTGGAAGTCCCCCGGAAGACCAGGAAAGACGGCACTGCTGTCGAGCCTTCCGCTTTGCCCCCGGGTGGATTTTGTCCACCATTGCTGGCTGGGAAGACGTGGCAGCACTGGAGGATAGCACTGCCCCTCCTCCGGAGTTCCTTCCTATGGAAGCCCCTGATGGAGCCCCTCTCGCCCCCTTACAATCTGAAGCCCCTGTAAGCACCAAGACAAGCGTTGCTTCGGGTGCTAGCGGGGAGAGCCCTGGGGTGGTGGACGGTGATCTCCCCTCCATTTATGAGGAGATCGAGGCCCAGAGTCTGACCCCGGTTACCCAGGGGGAGGATGACCTTCTGCCAGTGGGCCTCGATCTGAACGACCTCGCCTTGGCCCCCCTTTCCCTGTGTTCCGTCCCCTTATCCACTGCTTCCGCTCCCACCTCCGAGGAGCCCCTGGACTCTTCCACCAACCCGGCCGCAGATGGCACCCTGCTAGCGGCTGCCGAGCCTCTTGAGGTGACGGCCAGTGCCACGCGGCCAGGACCCGATTCGCCAGGGAACTCCCTCGTGGCTCGGGGCAGCCGACCTCCTTCCCGGGTGGGGGCCCCATCGTTGATTCTCCACCTATGGATGCTGTGGCCTTACCATCTGCCTTGGGGCACGAACCCGGCATCGCCAAAGGCCCCTCTCCCTCCCCGCAAATCCCTGAGCCTATTTGCGGGGTGCCACCCCCCACCCAGTGGCTTGACTGCTGGGGCCCCCGATCCCACTATCGCCCCTTCCCGTCCCTATTCCTGACTCCAGCCCTGCCCCTGACATCGATCCCGTCCCTGTCCCCTCCAGTTCCCGTGATGCTTTTGCTGTCCCTGGGGCTGTCTCCTTCCATATCCCAGAGGATGACCCCCAAGGAGCGGCCTTTGTTTTTCCCTGTCCCGACCCACCAGGGGCTGCTATCTTCCCTCCACCGCCTCCCATTGAGTCAGGGTCTGAGGCAGGCCACGTGCTGCCAGCCCATCAGACGCCACGTCGAGGGTCTGCCCCCTGCTTGCCCGGCTCGATGGGCCATGGGGCTGTGACAGGGCCCCACTGGGGGAAAGCCATGGATCAGTAACACCACCCCCCCATACGTTGAGAGAGGAGCTATGGGAGTTCCTTGAGGACATCTGTGGCTCCCGCAACAAGGTACAGCTTGCACTCCAGCGATGGGGGGATTTCCATCAGATCCTCCGGGCCACGAGGGCCCTCATGGGGGAGGGTAAGAGGACAGGGAGGCAGGTCGCCGCGGCTTACTAATGGGTCCGCCTCTTCCGTGACTCCTTAATCGCCCATGGGGTAGATCACGGATTGTTGCGCGGCCCGACGGAGTCCGTGGGCGTTTCTGCCGGCGAGAATTCCCCCCAACCCTCCTTATGGCATCAATCATCTTCGCAACATTAAACAGCCGGGGCTGTAGGATGGGTCTCCGCAGGAGCCAGGTGCTCTCCTTCCTTCGGGAGGGGGGGTACGCTGTGATTTTCCTGCAGGAGACCCATACGGATCCGGCCACTGAAGCTAGCTGGTGGCTGGAGTGTGGGGACAGGATCTACTTTAGCCACCTCACAGTTCGTACGGCTGGATTGGCAACCCTCTTCTCCCCTGACCTACGGCCCGAGGTGCTGGGGGTCACCGAGGCTGTGCCGGGCCGCCTGCTGCACCTCCGGGTCCACATGGAGGCGCTTGTGGTCAATCTTGTCAACGTTTACGCCCCGACATTGGGCCAGGAGAGGTTGCATTTTTATAAGCAGGCGTCCGCCTTCCTCGGCACCTTGGATCCTCGCGAGTGCCTGGTCCTGGGCGGGGACTTTAATGCCACCCTCGAGAAATGGGACTGCTTTGGGACCAAGCAGCACCCGGCTACTGTGGATGTCCTCCGGGAGATCGTAGAACATCACTTCCTGGTGGACGTCTGGCGCGACCACCACCCGGATGACGTTTCGACATTCACTTTTGTCCGGGTGGAGGTCCATCGGTCGCACCACTCCCGGTTGGACTGCATGTATTTGTCACGCTTCCATCTTTCACGGGCCCACTCCTCCAGCGTCCGGACAGCCCCTTTTTCAGATCACCATCTAGCCACCGTGACAGCCTCTCTCTGCAGAGGCTCCTTTATGGTGCAGATAGTCTGGCGTGGAGCGTATTGGTACACGCCTTCCTGCGCTGCTTCCGAGGGCTCCAATATGACCGGCAGCTCCTTTGTCTCCATCCGAGAGGTCTTCCGCAAGGCCTCTCCGGGCTGCCGGTCTTCTACCAGGACCTCCTCCGGACCTGGAAACTGTTCTCAGTTTTTTCAGACTAACACGGCTACCCCTCTGATACAGGTCCGTGGCGGCCACCGTGGGGGCAGATCTCCTCGCGGAGCCCCTGCTACACAACCCCCAGCTTCATGTGCAGGTGGCGGAGTCCCCCATGGTGCGCCAGAGGTTGGTCCTGGCAGAAGTCACCAAAATCAGAGACCTCCTGGACTACGACCAGGGACACTGGCTGGATCCCCTGATGCTCGCTCAGCGCATGGGGCTCTCCAGACCTCGTACTCCCCAGAGCGTACTTCAGGAGGTGAGGGCCGCTTTGCCGCCCGCTGCTCGGGACTATCTCGACCGGGTCCTGTGAGAGGGCACGCCCCGTCCACCCTCCACTCCGAGCCCTCCAGATTTTTTCATCGGGCCCCTGCCCTGTGGACCCAACCGGCCCCCTCCCCGTCCATTCGACATGAGCCAGCTGCACAATCTGCAGCTGTTTCTGTTCCGGACCGCGCCAAGGAAACATCTATACATGCTCATGCTCCATGTTCTTCATGTCCTCGTCCTCACGTCCCGCCCTGATTCGAAGTGGCGGGACCTTCTGCCACCTCTGATCCCGAAGCCCACCGGGGACATCAGTTGGCGGCTCCTTCACGAAGCCATGAGCATGGGCATGTACTTGGCACGGTTTACCCCTATCCCAGACACCTGCCCCTTTTGCGGCATGAGGGAGACCCTGGAGCATGTTTACCTGGAGTGCGCCAGGCTGCAGCCCCTATTCCGGCTCCTCACGGATATTTTGTTAAGATTTTGGTTGCACTTTTCTCCTCACCTTTTTATTTATGCACTCCCTATCTGTCGCCCCACAAAGTCGTGGGACCTCCTGGTCAACCTCCTCCTAGCCCTAGCGAAACTGGCCATCTATAAAACCAGAGTGAGGAGGTTGGCCGATGGAGTCTCCTGTGACTGGGGGGTGTATTTCAGGTCCTCCGTTCTTTCACGTATCCGGGCAGAGTTCCTCTGGCCGGCGTCCACTGGCTTCCTTGACGCCTTCGAGGAGCAGTGGGCGCTTTCCGGGGTTCTCTGCTCGGTGTCCCTATCTGGTTCCCTTCGTTTGACCCTTTGACCTCACTCCTATCCCTGTTCCTTTATTAGTTGTCCCCCGTAATTTTTTGGTCTCCAGGTCCTGAGGACCCCCCCTTTAGCAGTGGGCGGGCTTTGCCCGCCCACTTCCTGATCCCAATAGGACCAGACTCCTTTACCCCACTGGACTGGGTCTGTCACAATGATAACAGCTAATTTAGGCCTCATCATTTTATATATATATATAGGCTTCGCTTCATTTTATCTGATTTCCATGCACACATTTTGCTTTTTGTGAAATGTTTATAAAATGGCTTTTTTTTTTTTTAACTAAAAAAAGTGAAAATACAAACTGCTGCATGTTCTGGTGCAAAGTATTTTTTAAATTGAAAATGGGACCAATTTCTCTTAAAAACTCATGCATTAACATCTGAAAATGGGAAGATTCTGTGTACAGTGTAGTACCCTTAATGATTTTTTTCTAACAGGAATAGGTGAGTTTTTAAGTTTGTAAATAAATGCAATCACCTATCTATACATACACAATTTTTAACCAGTTTTACACTTCAATGTATATTTCGCACAGCTCTGTCCTTACATTGAGAAAGGTAGGGCACAGGAGGCAATGGGAACTAGAGATAATATATTTAGTAAATAGCAGCACTTTAAGGTCTGGAGTTTGGTGCTACACTGTGACGTTATTGACATAAACTGGGACCATATAGATCATTGTTGCAACCAAGGTCCTGTAGTGGCATCCAAATCTTGTATAAAGGCTGTCAAATGGGGTGTCTAGGACAAGGTTATGGTTTACTGGTTATGATTATGCTGTCTATATGTGTGTATCAGTTTTGTAGTCGAAGTTATGAATATTGGCTCTATACTGTCTGTATGGCAAACTTATGCTATGCTTCTGGGTAACATCCCAGACAAGCTGAGATTAGCTCTGCCTAGCCTGCTTGATGGCCCATTAAGGACCATCAGCTATACAATGGACCCATTGAGAGAAGGCAAATACTCCTTGTACCTCAGCAAAGTATGCAGGGACTGGCCCATGTGACTCCAGACTCCATTTTGCTGTAATTTTCCACAGTAAGAACAAAGAGGTGTTCTTACACCTGGAAAAGACTATATAAGGCTGATGCCTGATCGCCATCTTGTCTTCAATCCTGCTTCTTACCTCTGGAGGAACTTTGCTACAAACTGAAGCTCTGAACAAAGGACTGAATGACCCATCCCAGCTGGGGATGTATTCCAGAGACTTGATTTGAACCTGCAGTTTATTCCATCGCTGCTGCAAGCCTGAACCAAGAACTTTGCCATTACTGTATGTAATTGATTCCATTTAACCAATTCTAACTCTCATCTCTATCTTTTTCCTTTTATGAATAAACCTTTAGATTTTAGATTCTAAAGGATTGGCAGTAGCGTAATTTGTGGGTAAGGTCTCACTTGTATATTGACCTGGGTCTGGGGCTTGGTCCTTTGGGATCAGGAGAACCTTTTTCTTTTACTGGGGTATTGGTTTTTATAACCATTTGTCCCCATAACGTGTGGCACTGGTGGTAATACTGGGAAACTGGAATGTCTAAGGAGATTGCTTGTGAGACTTGCGGTTAGCCAGTGGGATGAGACCGAAGTCTTAGTCTGGCTGGTTTGGTTTGCCTTAGAGGTGGAAAAACCCCAGCCTTGGGCTGTAACTGCAATATTTTAGCAATTTGTCCTGAGTTGGCGCTCTCAGTTGGGTTCCGCCAGAACCGCATTGTCACATACACCCAGCCAAGATATACCAGCCAAAGAAAGCAAAAAGCCCAAGAATACTCACCTCAAGCTAAAAAACATAAGCAGAAAATCTCGGTCATCAGTAAATAACTTGGATGCTAAACGACACCATAGCAAGAGTAAGGACTCTGCTGCATTAGAAAATGCCCTACTAACACTTTCCATCAATGACTAGTACTGTACAATTACCATTCATCTCCACAGCTTGGAGAATAATTGATTTTTCATTTCACTGACGGCTTTGAGAAAAAAATCAGTTCAGACCAAACCAAATCCAAAAATTCAGTGAATCAAAAAACATTTGTTTTGGGCCAAAAAATGCATGTTGTTCAACCTGAAATGTTTTGTTTCCAAGCATTTTTAAAGGGCTAGGTGAGACTTGGATCAAATCCCTGCTCCAAAGAGGGAGGGTAGGCCTCCTTCCTTCAGGGTGAATGCCTTAATCAGCAGGCTATATATTATTCTTGGGTTGAGTTCTCAAGTTCTGCCGCAAAAGTTCTTCCACTTTATATAAAATAGCTGAATTGTCCGGGGGGGAGGGGCTGAGCAGATGGATGGACGGACAGACAGACACGCCATAGTATGGTGGCTAGGGCACTCACCTAAGAGGTGAGAAGTCCAGGTTCAAGTCCCTCCTCCAAAGAATATATAATCATTTACATAAGCTGAGTTGCTTTCGGTCTCTTCTGTTGAATGTATAGAGCCCGGAATAGCCTATAATCTGTTGTTTAGGGCACTCACCTGGAAGTAGGGAGATGTTGGTTCAAATCCCAGGGTTTCCCACATCCTAGGTGAATGTTCTAACCTAGTTATAAGGTGGGCACCTCCTCTCCAGCCATTTTGTGAATCTATCCCTTTTTTTTCATGGCCCAAAATGTTCAGCAAATTTGTGTCAAAATCACAAATAGTTTTAGGTTGACTAAACTGCATTTATTTAGCAAATAAACTATGCTTTCGAAAAATGTCACCCTGCTCTAGCAAGCTCCAATATATCCAAACTCCCACAAATCAAAAAGATTGTTCCAAAAATAAAAACAAACAGGCCAAAATTTACCCAGGTTGTCTCCAGCATTTGCACACCCCTATATTGTTTTATAAATTCATTCACTATGATCAGTTAGTGAATCTGCACCTGTGTTCCAGAGAAGATCCATCTGCATACCTAGGGACAGCTTTTCAAATGTACTTAGCACTCAGCAGCTCCTACTGAAAACAATCGGAGCTGATGAGTATGTTTATCAATCTGGCCCTTATTTCATAAAGCAGTGAAACTTGAGAACTTTTCTATTGCGTAAAGTACCAGTAGATAGCATTATCAAGGTATATGCAGTATTCTCTTGGGCCCTCACCCTGCAGACACTTACACGCATTCTCAGCTTTACTCACGTGAGTAGTTCCCATTAAACTCAGTGGGACTGTTCACATGAGTAAAGCTAAGCCTGTGCATAAGTGACTGCAGAATCAGTTTGCACTTAGCAGCCATTGTATACACAGATAAACGTTAGGCCTTAGCTACTTCAATTCACTCTAATATCATGAGATCCTGTGGTAGAGGACCATATATATACAGTAATCCCTGAAACTCAGCTAAAGGTGTCAAAGCAGCATTATCTCAAATTTTCCTGGCCTTTGTGGGTAAGGTAAAATCTTCAGTATTTTTTTTAAAAAACTATACTTGTTTTTTTTGCTTAATATTAGATATATTCATTTTGGTTTCTTTCATGAATTAAGAAAAAAAATCCTTTGTCACAAGGAACAATTTTATTGGCCTGATTTTCCCTACTGGTCTTATTGAAGTCAATGGGAGCTGCTTAAACTCAGCCACTTTGAAAATGTAGCCATATAAACTGAAGTTAAGGTTCACTTATACAATAAATTGCTTTTCAAAGTCTTTCAAAAGATATATAACATCTACAGCACATAATTAGTTTCCCTAATGGTGACAACTCTAGCACTTCTATGTCCTTTGTCAGATGTGTTTTCTTTTGTTCACTTTTAATAGCTGCTTTGAAAGCTTGTGTCAATTGTGTAAGATTGAATATCTGAATATTTAATAATCTGACTGGGATATTGGATCCCAGTGGGGCTCCAGGATGATTCTGCCTTTTTCTTCTAATGTTCTTCCGATGTCTCCTCTATTGTGATAAAAGTCTCCTAAAACTTCTATCTGTGAAGAGCTCCTCTGAAGCAATAAAGAACCCCTCCCCCCCATCCCCCATTCTTGTAAACAGATGGAATTAATGCTACTTCACTGGACGGCATTTCTAAATTGTCTACTGTGAACACCTTTGATTATGAAGTACCAGCATGAGAAGAAAAGCGTGGGCTGTGAAAAATAAGTAGAGATCAGGTAGGAATGGAAGAACAGGAGTGAATAAAAAAATAATTCTTTACCTATTAATCAATATTGTTGTAAACAGACATCTTTGTTGATACTTAAAAAGAAAGTTTGGTTAACTCCCCTCTCCATCCCCCAGGCTGAGCCTCTGGATTTCCTGGATCCAGTCTGGACTGGAAGTAGAAGTAGTAGAATAGTATGAGAAAACCAGTTTGATATATCTGGCCTGACTGTAAAGTAGTAGTAGTTTCTAAAATCTCACAAAAAGCCTACTGTTGCAAGGGATTTACAGTTTAACTTTACAGACAAAAGAGGTTCAGATAACTCCACTTAAATATGGGCTCAAAACAGAACTATCCCATTGAATTTTAGAGAAGTGGAATCATAATCTGAACTTTGTAATTCAAGCTTCTCTTAAATGTGGACTAACCTGGTACTCTGAGTCCAAACATACTTGAATTGTGGGGAAGTTCAGATTTGTATCTGACTCTGGATTAGAACTTCATAATTCAGACCCAGCTCTAGTTCGGATAAGGCTTTTGTAAGTATTGAAAGTTTAGATACTTATCTAAACTAAACCTAGCTTATTTGAGCCTTATAAGGCTCACCAAGCACTACAATCAAGTATATAATAATGCATTGATGCACCTTCTAGGTATGGATGTTCAGGAATGCATAAAGATGCTTTAGTGGTAATCTATTTTACACTGATAGTACATGTCTTACAGATTTGCCCAAAACTGGGTATTTTGCCTCCCAAGTGAGAATTCTTTTTAATTCTTCTATTAACGAGACTAAGGTTCAGCTCAGAAATAGGCTTCCCCTTCTCAAATTCAAGGTGAGCCTGCTTTAGTGGAGTACTACTTGGCAATACAGATATTAGATTTGACATTTTCATGACAGAAGAACTGCAAAACATACTATGTAATGGCAGCTCTTACACAATTAGGAGGGGGCATTATGTAAGTAAAACCTTTCAAAATGGTACATGTACCATAAATCAATGCTTTATTAATGATGACATATAAAATCATCCCTGTTACAAATGAAACATATACAGTTTGTGGTCATATAAACATCATTCTAAGTTCAACTCTGGTCACAAAGACATTCATTCTGAGCTAAGGTGACCAGGTGTCCCAATTTTATAGGGACAGTCCTGATATTCAGGGCTTTTTCTTAAATAGGCGTCTATTACCCTCCACCTCCTGTCCTGATTTTTCACACTTTCTATCTGGTCATCCTATTCTGAGCATTAGAAAATGTCTTTCATACATGACATTATGCAGCACCTGTTGGTTGCTCATCCTAGATTATTCTGAACAGCTCAAGCACTCCCTGCTAATGCTAAGAATCTGTCCCTATACACCCATTCATTGACACGGGGAAAAGAGTTTATGAAAGTTTGAGAGATACAAGTTCATTAAGTAAAATTATCACCAGGCTCATTAAAAATACAAACAAATATTGCTTAGAGACCTGATTGTTACTCTACCTGTTACTTTGAGTCTGTCAGCTCCAATGATGATCTCATCTTCATCTGCAGAAAACAGCACCTTTTCACCTTCACTTGCCCTCACTTCAAATCTCTTACACTGGGCCTCCACAGCATCAGCTCCTGGAATTGAGAAATAAGACCCTTAATCTAAGAAAACTGAAATGAAAAGATAAATAATCAATACTTCATTTTGAATCCCTGAAGCACATACAGTACCTCAAGTTTTGAACAATATTTTGGTTTCAATATTTTTGTCCGTTGTAGAACACTTTGTATTATAAAATCTTTCAACAGTTTCATAGTATAAATGATTATCCCAGTATTGTCTATTAGGATAGGATTTAAAAATAACAAAAATAAATAGTATATATAATTTATTTAATTGACAGTGGAAGGAAAAGCAAAAATTAAGAATTAACTAAAATTCGGAGATCTTGAAATGTCAATTCAGAAAGGTTTCTTAAATTTTATCTGTATAATTTTCAGTTTTGTGCTAGTAAGAACAAAAAATAAGCACTGACATATTCTGCAAACACAAACAAGCAAACAAATTTACTTTGTGGAAAAGCTATTTTTTCCAGGTTGATTTTTTAGTCCTGTCATACAGTACTTTCATAATTTGATAACTTAAAAAAGCAAACACACACAAAACACTTTTGTCTCATCACTTGTTTGGAACTTGATGTTATGAAAGAAAAATTCCTAAATATCTTAGGGCACCTAGTGCCTTACAGTTAAAAGATATCAAAATCCTAAGAGAATGTCCCAACTAGAGCATGCAGAACTTGTTTTAGACAAATAGCAGATATCAAAGTCCTATCTACTATATTTAGAATGCAATCTCTTTTTCTTCTCATACTTCAGTATAAATTCTCTTTTTTTTTTAATTGTATCCTCTTATTTCACTCATCATTAGCAATGAAACAGAGCTTTAGTTTTCCAAGTGAGAGTGATAAATGACAAGTTATGTTCCATTGACCAACAGTAAGAAATCCTTCAGCCTTCTTGTGCAATGTTATTTCTAGGACACTCCTAGGTTTTCTCATTGATCCCTATTTAGTTACATTTATATATTTAGATTCCTAATTTAGGCCTAGACTATCCCCTCAAGATACACATGCAAAGGATTATGGGGGTGGTATTCTAAACTCCACTGCAGTTGTCATCAGAGTTCACATACCAGCCTCCCAGCTCTGTTGAAGCTAGTAGATATTGTACAGCAAGGAATGCACCTGCTTACATAATGCTGCAGTCATCAGTTCAACATATAAATGGCCATCATCAAAAACCGGAATCCAATCAGAGATATAAAAGCCCTAACAGCCAATTTTGAATTAGGATTTTCTGATGAGGTTCTTAATATTCAGGGCCAAGTTAAAAAAAAAAAGAAAAGATTAAGCTCTTGGAAAGGTGATTACCCCACTAGAGTGATATTATATTTACACTATATAGAAGCTAGAATTATGGTCAGAATATCAATACAGAAGATTTGTAGTAATATAGGTGCAGCTCTCTTCCTTTGAAATTAGTGCTATATTTGCCCTGTTGTAAAAGTGCCTCTTATGCATATCCGATTCCACCTCCATGTCATGTTTTTGCTTTATTTTTAACATTATGACTGTGATCATCAGGTTTTGCTACAATTTTTATTTACTCTGTGTAGTGAAAGAAGTGAACAGGTTTCTGAAGTGCTCTTTATAACCACGTAATAATGACCAGATCCTGAGAGTCTCTCAGAACCCTCATATCCCATTAACTGAGGCTTAATCCTACAAAGGGCAGAGTGCTTCCAGAGAGGCATTCACTTCCAGTGGCACGACAAACACATGCTAACCATAACAGATATGAACCTCTAAGAACTGAACCTGCCGGTTTGTAATCCCTAAGCACTATAAAACCAAGATGGCAAGGTTCAACAGCTCTGAAGTGGCTTTGTTTTCTTTTACTGCATTGAGGATCCTGTGTGTGTGTGTATGTGAAAGTGCCCACTTACTTCTCATGCAGCTTCTGAACTGTGAGGTGCACATGTCCCTCAAATCCCATTTAAGGGCCTGATCCAACTTGGTGCTGAAGTTCCTCCACTCCCACTTGGATTTTTAAGGCAGGGTGTCTGGCAAAAAAAAAGGTTAAATAGCCCCCTATTACCCGCATTTCTGAAGTCTTCACAGGACAAATGACTGGCTCACCTGTACATCAATCTTCTTTGTTGAGATTAGCTAGTTGGATCACTACCTCCTTCTCCCACAATCTACTAGAAATTTGAGCGTGAACAGCTTATTTCTCCACCATCCTGGATAGTGGAACTGCAAAAAAGCTGGTTACCTTGCTTAAATTAATTTGGGCCTAAAACACCCAAGATTCCCCTGTACTAAATGAGATAGTCCCCAGATTTAATCTCAAAGAGATAGGCATAAGAATAGAACTGATTCTGCAGCGTGGTCACACTCTACACTCCCCAAGATTATGGACTTACTGAATGTGTACCATATAAGATCAGGCTATAAACAACTATGAATACTTTTATCTGTTATCAGTCCTTCAGTCTTGCTTGCACTAGGGAAATCTAATTAAGTACAACATGTGTAAAACAAAAAAAGTATAAACTCTGGCATGTGAAGTAAAAATATAAGAAGGCCGACCAAGAAAGAATTTGATTAGCAACTAGCTAAATACCACAAAAACTAACAAAAAATATTGAAGTATATGAGAAGCAGGAAACCTGCCAAACAGTCAATGGGATCACTCGCTGATTGATGTGCTAAAGGAGACCCAAAGAAGATAAATCCATTGCAGAGAAGCTAAATGAATTCTCTGCATCAGTTTTCACTATTCTTTGTACAGAACAAACCTGAGAAACTATCCCAGACTGAAGTGTCAGTAGAGGTGGTTTTGGAACAAACTGATACATTAAACAGTAATAAGTCACCAGGAACAGATGGTATTCACTCAAGAGTTCTGAAGGAATTCAAATATGAAATGGCAAAACTACTAACTGTGGTATATAACATATTATTTTAATCAGCCTCTATATCATATAACTGGAGGGTAGTTAATGTAACACCATTTTTTTAAAGGCTTCAGAAGTGATCCTAGCAATTACAGGCCAGTAAGTCTAACTTCAGTACCAGGCACATTGGTTGAAACAACAGTATAGAACAGAATAGAATTATCAGACACATAGATAAACATGGTATGTTGAGGAGGAGTCAACACAGCTTTTGTATATATACACAGCTTTTGTAAAGGGCAGTCATACATCACCAATCTATTAGAATTCTTTGGATGTGGACAAGCGTGATCTAGCAAATACAGTATACTTGGTGTGACAGACCCAGACCAGTGGGGTACAGGAGTCTGGTAGAGGGCAAATATACTGGTCACTGGATGAGTAGTTTTCTGTTTCCTGAGTGACCAGAGAAGGGGCTGCACTAGAGTAATCAGGAACCTGCTAGAACCAGTTAAGGCAGGCAGGCTAATTAAGACACCTGAAGCCAATTAAGAAGAAGCTGCTAGAATCAATTAAGGCAGGCTAATCAAGGCACCTGGGTTTTAAAAGGAGCTCACTTCAGTTTGTGGTGTGAGTGTGAGGAGCTGGGAGCAAGAGGGGCAAGGAGCTGAGAGGCAGAGGGTATGCTGCTGAAGGATTGAGGAACACAAGTGTTATCAGACACCAGGAGGAAGGTCCTGTGGTGAGAATAAAAAAGGTGTTTGGAGGAGGCCATGGGGAAGTAGCCCAGGGAGTTGTAGCTGTCAGTTGCAGCTGTTAAAGGAGGCACTATAGACAGCTGCAGTCCACAGGGCCCTGGGCTGGAACCCAGAGTAGAGGGCAGGCCCAGGTTCCCCCCAAACCTCCTAATTGACCTGGACTCTGGGTTCTCCCAGAGGGGAAGTTCTCTAGGCTGTTCCCCAACCCACATGGTGAATCTCGGTGGCAAGAAAATCTGCCAATAAGTGCAGGACCCACCAAGATAGAGGAGGAACTTTGTCATGTTGGACTTTTAGAAAGTCTTTGACAAGGTTCCTCAGTAAAGGCTATTGAGCAAAGGGAAGAGTCATGGGATAAAAGGGAAGTTCCTTTCACAGATCAGTAGTTGGTTAAAAGATAGGTTAAAGGAAACAAAGGTTTGGAATATATGGTTATTTTTTACAATGGAGTGAGATAAATAATGGGGTCCCCCAATGATCTGTATTGGGACCTGTGCTGTTCAACATAATCATAAATGATATGGAAAGGAGGAGAATAGTGAGGTGACAACATTTGCAGAAGTTACTACATTACTTAAGATAGTTAAGTCCAAAGCAAAATGCGATGAGTTACAAAGCGCTCTCACTAAACTGATGACTGGGCAAAAAAAGATAGGTGAAATACAATGTTGATAAGTGCAAAGTAATGCACATTAGAAAAAATAATACCAAGTATATATTCAAAATGATGGGGTCTAAATTAGCTGTTACCACTCAAGAAAAATCTTGAAGTAACTGTGGGTAGTTCTCTGAAAACATCTGTTGAGGTGTCCCTAAACTTCCAACTTTAGAAGCTGAGGCTGAATTACAGGGGATGGATCACTCAATATTGCACTACTCTGTTCACTCCCTCAAGAATCTGTCACTGGCCACTGTCAGAAGACAGCATGGGCTAGATGGTCTGGCCCAGTATGGCCGTTCTTATATTCTTAAGTGTAGGCATAGGTCTTTACTCATGTTGGACATGAGCAAACTTATACAGGAACCACACATAATGATACATAAACTTTGCATTTAAAACAATGGACACCAAAAATACTTAAACTTAATTCAAAAAGTTCTCCCAAGGACATGCAGGAAATTGTCATATCTGTACCAAGTCAGACCCTATATTTACTTTCCTAGGCACAACTATACAGGCAGAGGGCATCAAGACAGATGGGTTGGATATAGAACTACTTTTAGGTCTGGGAAAAGGAGACTAGTGTTTTGGTAAAGATGAGGGGGAAAGATATCTATTACAAGTAATAGCCCAGCTTTTAATGACTCACATGTAAAACTTTGTGTGTTACAAACAGTACAGTTTTTCATGCAGAATGCTTAACAAGCTAACCATCTGTAGCAGAAATAATTACCACCACCAGGAAACTTGTGAGATATTTTAAACCATTGACATTTGTGGCTCTTTACTTTCATACTATATCAAAATACTCCTAGAAATCGGTTACTCCACAAATGTCATTACAAAAGTGAATTCCACTTCTTCTACAATAAAAGAAATGTGCTTTGAGTATGTTACACTATGGAAAAAATGTTTTGGAGGCACTTAGACATGTTATGCAACTCAATGATCAGTGAAGATTATATTTCCCATTCTGTACCCAATCCATAGAAGACATGGGTCTGTTCTAGATTTCAACTAGAAAACTTAGCTCAAGCTGTAACAATTTCTGCTTTTAGTTCTAGCTGTCCCTGGTTCATTCCTTGGTATCAGCCAAGACAGTAACCATCAGAAATGGATTAGATGAAGTGGAATTTACTGGAGAATATGCATGGAAATCTCCCAAATTTGGATAAGTGATATAATATCCTACCAAATACAGAGCTATATTACATTACATTAAGTTCATAAAGGAACTGCAAACAGTACTTCAGGGAAGGTAAAACTCATAATTGCATGCATAAAAGATGTGCTCTCCTAAAAAAACTAATCTAATTTAGTATAGAGATGCCTTTTTTCTTGGCATTCCTAGGAAGCTTGTTGCTGCAGAATGTACATTCTGCACAAATCTTACCATCAGACATTAGCCTGCTTTTGCTGATCTCTCTGTTGGTATAGGTTTCAGAGTAGCAGCCGTGTTAGTCTGTATCTGCAAAAAGAACAGGAGTACTTGTGGCACCTTAGAGACTAACAAATTTATTAGAGCATAAGCTTTCGTGGACTACAGCCCACTTCTTCGGATGTAGTCCACGAAAGCTTATGTTCTAATCAATTTGTTAGTCTCTAAGGTGCCACAAGTACTCCTGTTCTTTCTGTTGGTATAGTTCATCACAGATTCTTAGATGCTCTGGATTGTTAGATGCTCTCTTGTCTCACGCCAGTCTTGACAAGACATGTGCAGTCTGCAGACCTTCACAACAGACTTTTGTGACTATGCATGTGGTGCATCATGACAGAGTTGTGCGTCAGATTGTGATGAATGATGATCACTTTTGAGCACCTATTTCCTGCATAATTTTTTTCATAGATTTCACTCTTTCATGTTTTTCTGCTTTCCACACAAAAGAGATCATAATAAGGATAATGATACTTACCATGTGCATAAAGCTCTGAGGTCTACAGATGAAAAGTGCTAAGTATTTTTTTTTTTATTATGTGGACCAGAATGAAAGACAAAACTCTGAATTCCCTTGGTTTTAGGTTTGTCAGAAACTTTGCATTGTGTGGTTTCCTTTTGTATTTAGTGTTGCAATTGTTTATTATTCACATAGCACAAAAATGTGCATGGAACTTTAAAGATATGTCTTTCTCCAAGGAACTCACACTCTGCATTATTCTTTCTTTTTTGGCAGTAAAAACCATCCACTCCCACTGCTATCAGCAACTATAAAAGAAATTCAAAGCTGTGCAAGAGAATAAAGCTAGCCCTTTCATTGCTGTATGTTCTGCTCTGCTTCCAGGCACCTACAGTACATTTTTAATCCATCCTCGAAGCACCAGTGCATGAATTGAAACTGGGGTGCCTGAAAAGCATCAATAATACAAAGCATCAGCGTGCTCACTGCAATGGCTCCTTTAAATTACAATATACCCATTCTATACCCGATTCACAGAAGCCATTGTTTTACCTTTCCTGCTTGGTTCCTTTAATAACTCCTTTTGATCTAACTCCATAGCTAGTAACCCACCATCAACAAACATAGGGAGGCATGCATCATATTCATAAAAAGTAATAGATATCTTCCAGTTCATCACAAAGGCCCACAGTTCAAAGTGAATTATTGAGAGCTCATGATCTCTGTGTATGCAAAATGTAATGAAATTCACACTTAATTTACAGTGTTTTGTTTCTTCAATAAAAACAGGCTGTTTAAATATTTATTAAATACAGGATATTTCTTGATAAAGATTTGAAAATTTATGGATGCTTTTGAGACTAAGAGGATAAAAGAGCTAAAGCATTTTTAATAAAGACTCAACCCCCACAGGATTTAAACTCAATATTTTTGAATATAAAGGCAGATAAAGTATGTGCTAAACTACAGAGATTTTGTTTAATATTCATAGGAACTTCAGGGATTATATTATTTAAGCCACTAGAGAGCTTCCATATTTTTCAATGAACGCAAAGGCAATAAAGCAGTGGTTCTCAAACTTTTGTACTAGTGATCCCTTTCACAGAGCAAGTCTGAGTGTGACCCCCTCCTTATAAATTAAAAACACTTGTTAATATATTTAATACCATTATAAGTGCTAGAGGCAAAGCAGGATTTGGGGTGGAAGCTGACAGCTCATGACCCCCCATGTAATAACCTTGCAACCCCCTGAGGGGTCCTGACCCAGTTTGAGCACCCCTGCAATAAAGCAAATGAGAAATTCATACTAATTCCATACCCCTTACATTCAATTTAAAATGTATTCCCCAATTCATATGAAGATGCCAATATATTCAGATTTCCATGAAAACAAGTATTTTGAGTGTTATATTTTCTTATGCATAAATAAAAGATGATTAACAGCAATTTGTTCCTATATTTTACATATGAACTGGCCCATGAAGAGGTTCTCTTTAAGTTTATATGTTAAATTTAAATGACTAGGTCTGTTAGTTTTTTTTTTTTTTTTTAAGTACATAACATGACAAAATTTTCTGTATCTGGTCTTGTTAAGGCACTACCCCATTTTTCCTCTCAAATTTGGTCTTGTATAGATAGCTACAGAAGCACATTTTTTTTCTATTTTGTTTTTGAGTCAATACAGTATTGTTGTTCTCAGTTGCATACATTCAATTAAGGTTGAAGTTTCAAGTGAGGAGTTACGGCGGGAACATGAAAGCAAGGCTCAACTACAATAGCTTGTACCAGATGCACATCAGGACTATTAATCCAGAGGACGATGATCAGGGATCTACAGTCAGTAGGTGCAGCATAGTTAGAGAGTACAGAGAATGCATATATGCAGAATTCCCATCCTTTCCATAGATGCCCTCTATGAATCCAAGTTCTCTCTCCATCTGCTCAGGTAGTTGGAACTCCTACCAACTCTGGAGGTTGATGGGAAGTGGGTGGAGAAATGGAGTGGGCTCTCACATTTGTAGGGGGAGGGTGTGTATGGGGAAATCTTGGCAGAGCAGAAAAATGCCCAAACAACTGCTTATTGCTAAAAGTAACCAAACCAGCAGGCCATAAGTGGGCCTATGCACAGCCTTGGCATGACTGAGTCAGGAAGGGAGGGATGTTGTGCAACCACAAAAAGGGCAGCTTGATCCAGCATCCTTCCTGATGGGATCTCTGAAATTGTTGAGGTATGTGTTTTAATAAAACAGGAACCTTATCTATATGTGCCCTCAGGGTTGTCTATCATGGCCTCAAAGCATGCAAACTCTGGGGGGTGGGGGGGAACCCGACTATCTGATGATCAGAGGGAAATCTTTTGCTTAACCTTTGAAATTGCTTGCTTAAGTTTTCTTTGAGTGACCTGCTATTGTAATTCTAATGAATAAATAAGAGAAGAAAGTTTGGGGTAGTTGGACTCTTCAGGGACTCTCCTTCTGGACGCATCTTGTGGTCCCCACTGGCAGACGGAAGATTGGCCATCAGAAGACTGCCACTGTGCCATTCGAGAGCCACACACAACTTTGGTAATTATTGAGGGTTGGGGGTGTTTTCCTAACCTGTTGCAGACGTGTGTAAGTGGTTGAGACTAAAGTATAGCTTTAAGTGAAAGCACTCTTGTGTTGTCCTTTTTGTGCCAGTCATCTATCGATTGGATGGCTGCGTCTCCATTAATTTATTTCCTGATACCACCTTGCACAGAGAAAAGGTACCAAGAGCTTTGGGCTAAAGTAACCCTGGGTAACAGGGTGAAAGTGGAAGTCACAACAGAACTTCTCAGTTGTATTGGGGTGAGGATCTTTGGATTGATGGGTCAGCTGTCTACAAGTTAGGACAGATCTGCTACCTGGCTGATAGCTCTGCTTTGGAGTTGTCAAATGGGAGATTACATTTGGGGGTAGTGGGCCTTCAAGGCTTCCCTGACTTAATGGCTGCTATCTCCGCTCAGCTTGAAGGAGAGGTAATACACATACTCAGTTTTTCCTGACCTGATTCTCTAGTGCCCGACTGCAATCTACACTAAATAATAAAAGGGTGTAAATATGTTATTTACATATGTGATTAATTATTCATATCTTATATAGAAATAGTCTTAATGATATAGTATAGTCTCAGCATATGGTGGTAATAACACTCTTTCCATTCCACTAGTATCTCTGGAGGACATTAAAAAGAAGCTACTAAAGTCAGACATTTATGAATTAGCAGATCCTGATAACTTGCATGCAAGAGTTTTAAAAGATCTAGCTGAGGAGCTCACTGGATTGTTAATGCCAGTTTTCAATAAGTCTTGGAGCACGTAAAAGTCCTAAAAGTCTGTAAGAAAGCTAAAGTTGTGCCAGTTTTTAAAAAGGGTAAATGGGATGACCTTAGTAATTATAAACTTGTCAGCCTGTTATCGATCCTGGAGCAAGATAATGGAGCAGCTGATAAGGACTTAATTAATAAAGTATTAACAGAGGGTAATTAATGCAAATCAACATGGGTATATGGAAAACAGATCCTATGAAACTAACTTGATATCTTTTTTTCGATGAGGTTACAAGTTTGGTTGATAAAGGAAATAGTGTTGACAAAATATACTTAGACTTCTGTAAGGCACTTTACTTGGTACCACACAACATTCTGATTAAAAATAGAATATAAAATTTCCCAGCACACATTAAAAACTGGCTAACTGATAGATCTAAAGATATGATTGTAAACATTGAGTGGGTGTGTTTCCAGTGGGTTGCCACAGGGATCAGTTGTTGGCCTTATGCTATTTAAATTTGTTATCAATGACCTAGAAAAAAAATTAAAATCATCACTGATAAAGTTTGCAGATGACAAAAAATTGGGGGAATGGTAAATAATGAAGAGGACAGGTTACTGACAGAGGGTAATCTTGATCACTTGGTAAACTGGGTGCAAGCAAACAATATACATTGTAATAGAGCTAAATGTAAAAGTATACATCTCAGAACACTTACAGGATGGGGGTCTATCCTCAGTAGTGGTAAAAGCACTAAACATTTTTTGGGAGCCATGGTGGATAATCGGCTGATCATGAACTCCCAGTGTGATGCTGTGGCAAAAACAGCTAATGAATCATTGTATGCATAAATAGGGGGATCTTGAATAGGAGTAGAGAGATTATTGCACCTCTATATATGGCACTCATGTGACCACTGCTGGGATACTGTGTCCAGTTCTGGTGTCCACAATTCAAGAATGAGGTAGATAAATTAGAGATGGTTTGGTGAAGAGACACAAGAATGATGAAAGGATTGGAAACCATACTTTATAGTGTTAGACTCAAAGAGCTCAATCTATGTAGCTTAAGAAAGAGATAGCTAAAAGGTGACTTTATTATAGTATATAAGCATCTATACAGGCAAATATTTAATAAGGGCTTCTCAATCTAGCAGAGAAAGGTACATGATCCAATGGTTCTAAGTCAAAGATAGATAAATTTAGAGTGGAAATAAGGTGTACATTTTTGACAGTGAGAGTAATTAACCATTGGAACAGTTTACCAAGGGTCGTGATGAATTCTCCATCACTGACAACATTTAAATTAAGATTGGATATCTTTCTAAAAGATCTGCTCTAGGAATTATTTTGGGGAAGTTCTGTCGCCTGTGTTACTATACAGGAGGTCAGATTAAATAATCACAGTGCTCCCTGCTGGCCTCAGAATCTATGAATCTAAAAATATATTAGGAAAAAACATGAAATGGACTTGTTTGGCTCAGTTAAATAGCAATATGAGAGTGCTTTCCTCTCTATCATAGGCCTGTTGATTTTTAAAGGCTTATGTGAAATGAGTTTAACAATTTCATTTCAGTTTTGTGGCTAGGATGTTCACATTAGAAATCCCCACAATTGGCCTCATTTGAGGTCTGGGAGGCAGATATTCACACATGCTCTGGCCCATTTATGCCATGTAAAAGGGCAGAGAGTCCTAAAGGGGTCCTAAGAGCTCCATATCTAGCTGAGTGCAGATTCCCCTTGTGGAGATGCTGCAGAAGACAGCTGAAATGCTGCCTTCTGAGGACCCCATCATAACCCTGATGTATGGGGTGGGACTTGGGTTGAGAGGTGCATACTGGGGGCAAATCTCTGGAGATTCCAGGCAGCACTGTGGCTCTCAGGGCAGCCTGGGGAGTTGGCCCTAACTTTGACGCGCCCCACCCCCCCCAGGGCTATTTAAGTTACACGGTGGGTCTCTTCAGCCTCCATAATAGCCAAAGGACACAAAAGTGGCTTAAATAAACCACTCACCTCCCCTAGGCTGAGTTCACTTCTCATTTTACAGATGCAGATTGAATGGAGATGGAACAACAATCATTTTAGCGGAAAGGGTCATCTAATGTGTTATCCGGTCCAAGGGTTGTGGCCAGCTTTATTTTGTTGTTTCTCTTTGCTTTTCATTAAACCCTTCTTTCATACTATACCAAATAAACAATAATATTCTTATCAAATCATCTCTAATAGAGGAGTGATCAAGTTTAGATCCACAATGATTCTATTTCTGTCCTCTTCATAAATTCACTTTTCCATAAAAATACATAATTAAATCTAGAATCTGTCCACTACATCCAAATGCATGGGACTGGGTGAAGTGCGAGCCCCCAGAAGAATTCCAGCTGAATAATGCAGAATTTCCTCCTGGTGACTCACTGAAAGCACACATACAGTGGCAGCTCTGCCCCCTTTGCCATAGGTGTAACGTATGCTCCACTCAGAGCACAGCCAGCTCTACTGCCTGATGATGGTTGGAGGTGTGAAATGGACCAGCCCCTATAGGTAGACAATGCCTACCGGAACACAAGCATAACCAAATGTATTATGCACCCACCGAGGGGGCAAGATTCTGTGCTCCACCTCTAAGAAGAAAAGTACAAGGAGAGATGGATTCAAGATGGCTTCAAGCCACCTTTGTGCCCTCCTGATTCTATTTTGCTCTGGAAGCTGCAGTGGCCCTGAGGAGCTGTCTAAGTTACAGTAGACTTGTAGGGCTGTTCGAGGTGGCAGCAGTACTGCCTGGAATCTCCCCAGCACTATGTGCCCAATCAAGTTCCCAACGTACTCCTTACATCAGGGCTTACAAGGGGTCCACAGAATAAGTCACAGACAGTTTTCCTTGGGTCCTGCATGGGAGAATTCTCTCTTGGATGGAATTGGGAATTTTAGGGCCCCCTTTTACTGTAGAGGGGCTGGAAATGGGTGAGAAGTGGGTCCCTAGTATGTTTCTTTCAGACATTTCTCAGCTCAGTTATCTGCAGGTCTTATTTCCAAATCTTATTTTTGTTGCTCTACTTTGAACCTCCTCAAGTCTTATTTATTTTTCTTTTAACATGAACACATTAATTGAATTTAGGCTTGGATGCAGTACAGGTTTACAACCTGACTTGTTTTATACATGATACTTGTATTAGTAAAATCCAGGTTAGTATTTGCCTTTTTTGCAATAGTATTGCGTTGGCCCATACTTCATTTATTATCCACTATAAACCTCATATCCTCCTCTGCAATACTAATGTGTAGCCAGATTATATTTGATTATTTCTTCTCTAATGAAGTCTTTTAGCACTACCCTTATCAACTCACCTTTAATTGACTTTAGCCTAGTTGTTCAATTTATCAAGATCATTTAAATCTAGTTTCTGCAACCATGTATTCCTACACCTCATTTTCTTAACAATACGTCTCTTCGCTATCATTTTAAGATCTTATAGTGTACAGTAGCTTTTTTTCCCCTAGAGGAGGAAAAATGGTGAAGTCAAGAAACATGCTAGAAAGACATGATGGCTTCTTACTAGGGTTTTTTTTTTTTAAATAGTATTAAATTTCTGGATTTAATAGAATAAAGTTACAAAATAGCATTACATTTGCTTGCCCTTTTTTATGCCTTTCTCCTAAACCGTTCATATATAGAATGGCATATTGTCTCCAAAATTAATGAGCTGTCTGAATGTCAGAAGGAAAAAAGGAGTAAAAATAAAATCTGAATGTCCTGTCAGGGACTGTTAAAGGGCCAGATGCTGTAGGTAATTTAATTGTGCTTAGCACCCAGCAGCAGCTTTGTGAATGTCATGACAAATGCACAGCACCTGCCTTAGCAGTTCAATCAAGTATTAGTAGTTAATGAAGTTAAAGACTGAGAATTAACACCATCTTTTGAAGATGTAGGCCAAACCACTGAAAACATATTAAAATTCCTTTGAATAGTGTCTGCTTTCCCCCTGCCCCCACTTTTGGATCCACCTGCTACATAACCAAACCAACTATTCCTACTTTAAACATTTCTGAGCAGCAGTTATGCTATCTGTATTGGCTGACAGAGCATGAGGGTTAGCACCATTAAGACAGATGGCAAGGGATTAATGATTAAACACTAACACCCCTGTACTGTACTGAACCATTAGTGACTTTTTATTCACTAACTAGGACATCTACAGTTGAATCCAACTATAACGCAGAGTTCCATGTCAGCTAGTAGGTTTAAGGAAATGCAGTTTCCTTTCTAATGAATTGTTATAGTCTGCTAGACAAGACATTTCCTTTTCCTTCTTCTTCATGCTACCTGGGAACACGCTGACACTCTACTAATCACGGTTCTGATCATGCAAACAGTTTCTAATACAGAAGGTAAGAAGGGACACAATTTATATTCTAGTTGGACATTTCAATCTTCACTGAAAGCGTGTGTCACCTTCTGACTGGCCCACATCAGGTTTGCCAAAAAGATATCTAAAGCACATTACCTATCAGAAATTATATAAAATAGGCTTACTGTGTTCAACATCACTTTCTGAAGTGAAACATTCTGATGAAAGATATGGAGAATGGCCTGTTGGCTGGACACTGAGGGCACTCCCTATCTCATAACAAAAATTTTGTCACTGACAAGCATCTTATTAACACTTTTCTTTTCTTTTTTTTTTTATAAAGTTTCTCTCTATTTCAAGAAAACCATCATTGCAACTGTGAAGCTGAGCTGGAGAACCTACCTCTATGCCAGTTTAACTGAGAAGCAACAAAAAGTCTTATCTCAATGATGAGTTGGTTATCTTAAGCTAGTTGCTTCTTAGAAAGTATATTCCTGAGTAAAAATTTCTGTAAATAACTGTATATGTATAACATTTTGGTAACAAGTTTAATCTTAGCTGTCTAGATATTACTTTAAAATCAACAAGTAGTTGAAAGTTGAGTCTAGAGAAACTTCTCAATGCTGCCTATGGGCCTGATGTGATGGGCATTCTCAGAGGCTACCTAACAGCTTAAGCCATGTACAAAAAAAATCACTATTGTAGGAGATGATGGTAGTGCCTGCTTCACTTTTTAGCCCTGTCCCTATAGCACTCACAAAGAATGTGGGAGATCTGGGTTCAATTCCCACCTTTGCTTGTTATGGAGCAGGGATTTGAACCCACATCCCTCCATCTCTCAATTGAATCTCTCCCTTTGAAGCCATTCTATATTGTATAAATAATTAAATACTCATTTGGCCAGAGTAATAGTGAGAATGAATCTATATCTCAGTGGTTAGGGCACTCACTCCAGTTCAAGTCCCTGGTCCAATAGCTTTTTAATTATTTACCCAAAGTGGAGTGGTTTCAACATGAGACATTGAGAGATCCACTTCAGAATATCCCATAGCTTAGTGGTTAGGATATTCTCCTGAGACATGGATTCAGATTCTCTCCACATCAAGTAGTGGGAGGAAGTGAACCCAGGTCACCCATATCCTAGGTAAGTGCTACAACCACAGGTCTAAACATTATAAGCTATAAAAGTTATACCTTGTTTTCTTGTGAGAAAGGACCTAGGCACTTAACTCTAGGAGAGGTTCACAGCTGTGAAGCCTGAGTGAAGATAGGCACCTAAGGTGCTTGAGGATGCGGCTTAGGCCACAGCTCCTAACTCTCTCCATGCACTGTATAGGGAGCCTGGGTGCTTAACTCAGGGCTCTGATTCAGGTGACAGGGTGCCTAACATTAGGCATTGCCACACTGAGCCCAAGTCCCCTTTCTGGCAGCTTAACAAAAAGAAATTGGAGTAAAAAGTGAAGAGATTAAAAGCTCTGCCGGAGTGGGGAGCCCAGTGAGCTTCCCAATAGGGCTACCAGACCCCTGTCTTTTGTAGAGCCCCTTTCACAGTATCACTGGCGACTACCCATGATTAAAAAAAAACACTATAGTGGGGGTGGTAAAGGAAATGTTACTAAACAGCTGGGCAGCAATAACTATGACTGGGCATTTGTCAGAAGAGCCAAAGCAAGTGAGGATTCAGGGAGTTACCAGAGTAACTCACATGGTGCAAATTAGGAAAAATAAAACAATTTTAATAAGACTATGGAAAGAAGAGTGTGGCAATTAATGAGGTGGAAGCACAGAAGACCAAGGTGTGGTTTGATGCCAAAGGAGACCTGACCGATCATCAAGTAGGATCTATAGTCATGATCCGGGCTCCCTACCACTCTTTCCGAAAGGATATGTTCCATGAGTGATATTGGATCGACTTGCCCCTCTGTATGCTTAGTAGACCTGAGAAGTGAAGAGCAGAGTTGGGTTCAGGGAGGCCAAGTCAAAGCTCATGAAAGTAAGTAAAGAAAGAGGTGAGAAATGGTTTCTTCCCTTTTTGTCTTATAGATTTGCAACGATGAAGTCGTGGAAGCTTACAACGTTGTGTGTTCTGATGTGGTGGATGGCATTGGTTCCAAGTTTTAGAAACACTCCGATTGAGGATTCCTCGGTCCCAAGGCCACCTCAGAAGTACAAAAGACTCCAATTGCACCATAAGAATGGAGGGAAAAATATATACAAGCCACCATCTGGAACTAAACAAAATCAAACTATCTTTCTAGGAAATTTGTCTTGTTCAGATACAGTGGTAGTATTGGAGCAGTCAGAGAACTACCAGGGGTGTGTTTGAGTGGTATCTGTGGGCCAAAATGCACAACTGGAGAAAGGGCTGTATGATTTGAGAGTTTATGGGTTTATAATACATTCCAGGAATGTGGTGGCATAAAAATGAGTCTGGGGCTTTTAAACAAGACTATGGAACATTGTGGTATATAAACAAGTATGGGTTTTTTCTAAGGCAAAACAATTTTACTTTCGTAGGCCCAACTGGTTGGCTTGTATGTAAATAGAACCCAGCTGTTTTGGTGGTGAATAATAAATAATATGCAACACCCCCAGCCCAAAATATGTACCTCTACCATAGAATCATTTAAATATGATGCTCTATAGAAACCGTACAGTCAGAAGGGACTCTGTGGCAACTATACTGGGTAGCCTGGGAGTTGAGGTCTCTCTATGGAATTCTGCAAACATTGAGGGATTAAACCTTAAAATTAACTTGATGATTGATAAATTTGATCACCTTAGCATTGATGTATGCCAATAGAGATACCTGAGTGACGAAAGCTGGAGTCAAAATGAGTTCTTGAGAAGCTGAGTGGAAAGACGTCTCGGAAGGAATCCCAACAAGGTGGATACTCTTACTACTCACTAAAAGCATCTTTGTGCACTTTAGATTAAATACGCTTTAAAGTACACTAAACAAAGGTACTTAAAAAGAGCATCCTCATGGGGAGTTAATGCAGAGTAGCTAGCATTCTGCCAATTCACATGCTATCTTGCAGAACAGTAAGTTCCTGTGTAGACAAACCCAGTCTTTGTGTATTTATGTAGGGCAGGTAGGAACACATGGCAAACTAATAGAGATAGTACGAAGACATTAATGGGTGTTGCAAATCTTGTGTAAATGGAGGAAAGGGTAGAGTTCAGTTTATGTGGGCACCTTGAATGATAATTTCTTGACATTTTTCATGTATAAATTCTTAATTCTTCCTGGGAATTAATGAAGATTTTTGCCATTGGAACTTTTGTTTTTTGTCCTATGATTTCAAAAATTTACTTATGAATTACACACCAATGCTAAGTGCTAGCAAAGTTTAAAGGCATAAATATAAACCATTTCTGAATTACCGACTCTTATAAAAAGGTTGAACAGTTTTTAGTTAGAAGTTGTAGTTGGAAACACAGTTTTTTTTCCCCCTTCTATGAACCTTGAATTTTGAAATCTCAGCTCTTTAAAACTTTCAAATTAAATTATTATTTTTTTTTTAAATTCTGGTCTGCAGTTAAACATGAAAATGTTTAGACCAAGAGGTTGCTTATGTTTGTTTGTTTTAAATAAAGCCAGAAGGGATTCAGAAATAGGTCTAGGTCCAATATTTTAAAAAATGGGTGCCTAAAGGTTAGACTCCAAAGTCCATTTAGACACCTAAATAAGGGGCCTAATTTTCAAAAGCAATGAGCATTCAGCTGTTCTCATTGAGATCAATGGGAACAGCTAAGTGCTCAGTGTTTTTACAAATTAGGCCACTGATATAGGTGCCTAAATATGAAGTTAAGATCCTAATCAGGCACTCATTTAAAAAAAATGGCTAAAACAAAATGCATCTTTCAGCGTTACCCATGTAATGACTACATGATGAAAAATGTATTATTTCTGGAGGTAAATTTTTTTCCCTGATCCAACTGTTATTCTGCACCTGTCCTACTTGTCTATGCTGCTCAATCATTGACATTAAAATAATCTTTGCCTTATTGTGATGTTCCTAAAGAGACCCTTCAACTAAAATTAGGATTTCATTACACAAAATGAAGGCTCCATATTATCTGTCCAAGGTTTTTATTACTAAAAACATAAATATCATTTCAGTAACATGCACAAACACAACATATGCTGCTTCAGATTCTACCATTTGCCTGGCTGTTTAGCACAATCCATAGTGATACTAACACAAAGAGCTGATGTTCCTGTGACTTTCTCCCCTTGTAATTTTTCAGTGTTAGCATCAAGACAGCTAGCACTGCACACTGATGACAGACATGGCCTTGTTATTATAATGACTCAGAGCCATGACTTTATATTTAAATATATATAATTGAATTCTCCAGTGCTACCTGTCGCCATTGTTTATACTTTCCACCTTCACTCCTTGTAGATTGGGATGTGCTCCAAAATGTCTTCATGATGTACTTTATTACCCTCCTCTACTGAATATACTTCATCATCCTGAGTCTCTCATGGAATTGAGTACCTCATTTATTAACAGTTTTATTCAGGGTCTTCCATCTCCCTGAATGATCATACCTTACTTTTTTCTTTTCTTTAAAACAGAAAATGGTAGCTAGATTAATCTTCCATTTGAAGATCTTCAGAAGGGCTTAAATTGTCATTTAAGTATTGATTATTTCCTAGAGACCTGCGGGGCACTGTGGGGCTTGGGGCATTAGCCCCATGGGGCTTGCTGGGGTTTCTGCGGGTTCGACAATATTTACTGTCACTCTGCTCCAGATAGCCCTGGCTGAATTTAAGCCCTGCTTTTCAGACCTTTCTAGTCTAGCATGGACACTTTTCCAAATATCTCAGATGAAGAGTGTGTATTCTCCTAAAGTTTGACCAGTGCAACAATTTGGATGTCAAGATCTGGGTCCAGATTATCCACAGTGTGGCCCCTTGTGTAGGCATTTATATATGTGTAAAGTGGGTGTAAAATGCTACTGTTCTGATTTGGTAGCATTTTACACCTGTTTTCTACATGTGTAAATACAAAGTGAAGTAGTAGAGAATCAGCCACGAAAAGTCTTGTTCTTGAGATTCTCAATAACATTGTATGCACCACATTCCTCTTATACTCTTACAGGAGCATTTCAGATTTTGTAACGTTCACAAACCAACATTCTTTTCTATTTGTTCCACTTTTAAGATGAATTGACAATTCAATTCATTTTCCATTTTAGGCCACTATTAATTTCTCTGAATCCTGTGGCCTGATGTTCATAAATAAAAGAACATCCACAACTTGTATTATCAGCAATAAAAGGTGTTAGTGCTCAGGATTTCTGAAAAATATCAGGCTACTCACTCCATAGACTTCACCAAAAAAATAGAGAGAAAAAGATAAATGGGACAAAATGTAAATGACATTTATAGTTAGGAACGTTCCACTCTCTTGATTTAATCTGCACCAGCTGTAGACCAATTAAACAGTTCCCAGGTGTTCACATTAATGACTAAAACAACAACAAATGTTTTCTTTAGGGCTATTTAAGTATTTATAATATTAAACTCAAATACAACGTGTCTAAGCAGATCAGGTCACACACACACACTTTTGCAATGTTGTATGGACTTGACAAAAAATGGTATCACCAACCAGAGTACCAGATTCACGGCTGCAGATGTAAATGAGTGTCACAGAAACCCCACCTTTTAACAATAACAGCTGAAGCAGAACATTTTAATAATATATCTGCTAGAAGCAACAGGCACTGGCAAGTACGAAGTGGCTAAAACAGATATCAGTTTAATTTCTTCTCATCTGTATCTGATAAAAAGTCTGGTTACTTTTGCACATCTTTTTCCCATGGTCATTTAGAATAATCAGCAGAGGTGATGGGTTTCTGTGAAAGATACTCCCAAACAAGTGTAGTTTCTACAGGCCTGAAGCAACAGTCTTAACTCCACATGAAGGCAAAAAGTAGTAAGTCATAAAAGCTAGAATTTACAAAGAAACTAACTGTAAAACTATCTGAGGATTCTTGAATATATGAAGTAGCAGATCATAAAGAATGTATGTAATAGGAGCAACATTGCTCAATCTATGGAATTAAAGGAAAATGAAACCAGACTTTTACAGGAATTACTGATTAATAATATGAATATCTGTCAAAAAATCCCTGCCCCCACATCTCTTAGCCCTCCCTCCTGAAAAAGGTAGATAATTTTTCTCAGTCATCAGACAAAACAGACATACAGCAGGAAGAGAGGTTTCCTGACTGCTTAGAAGCTGGAGCATCTCCTTGAGAACGAACTTCAGAAATAGTAATCACAACACATGAAATACCTAAAACAAATTTCAGTCCTCTCCTTGTTCAGAAACAACATATGATAGTTAATGGCCTAACACTAGATAGAACCATTGGGCTTTCATAATGTTATGTGGTTTTCCTTATAAGCATTAGTGTTTATAAAGTCTGTTTCTTTAATTCTCATTTTTTAATGGGAGGTTGACTTGTTTTACCAAAACTTTTCTATTCCATGCCATGCCAGTCCAGGTTAGTACCTATTCTTGAAGCATATTGAGAACAGCAGGTATCATTTATAAAATGAAAAAATATCACTGTGAGAAAAGCGAAGTGTTAGAGTCCTTCTTCAAGGCACAGATTCCAAATCCCATTAAACACTGATTGCTTTAGAGTTCTGTGGAAGGCTGATGATTTGAGAGTGTCAAAGCCATGGCTCAGACTTGGCATAGAGCGGATCCCATATTCGTTTTTCTGTTGGTGCTCACGAACAGTAGAATATCAAAGTTTCTTATCTAACTACACATTAAACATTTCCATTACATGCCTATATCTTTGCAGTATGGGGAAGTTCTGTTATTCTGAAGTAAAGCTAATAAATGAAAACATTCCTCTTTACTACTCTAACTTTATCCTTACAACCCCACACTTCAATTTTTTCTCTATATCTTGTGGTTTTGTTGTATAATACAATGGGCAATCACTGGTAGGTTATTATTATTATTAATTATTTTGTGCTATTTAAAAGTACATTTGTGGATACCAAATGCATAGTTCAAATATTAAAGTAGTATGTAGAATTGCCCAAAGGAGAAAATAATTTACTAATGGCTGCTTTTCATCCCAAGAGATGTTTAACCACTTTTCTTGCAGGAACTAAAATAATATCTACTATGGAAAGAGAGTGGAAACTGAATGTGATAATCTACTGGAAATATCTTTGGGAGACAAACATACTGAAGTTTTGTAAAAATGATGCATTTAAGATGAGGACTCCAAGAAGATACAGAAGCCTGCTACCAGAGCTTTGTAACAGAAAGCCTTATCATTGGAGTAGGATATAACTACTAACACTGATTTATTTAATGTAAATATAATCTAATACACTATGTATTTTGCCACCCCAAGCACAGCAGTCAGGTGACTTTTGGCGGCGCACCTGCGGGAGGTCCGCTGGCAACGCGGATTTTGTGGCATGCCTGCGGGAGGTCCGCCAGTCCTGCGGCTTCGGCGTACTTGCCGCCTAATCCGCGGGACCGGCGGACCTCCCTCAGGCATGCCGCCAAAGGCTCCCTGACTGCCACCCTCACAGCGACCGGCAGGCCGCCCCCGCGGCTTGCTGCCCCAGGCACGTGTTTGGTGCGCTGGTGCCTGGAGCCGTCCCTGCACACTGCATTACATGTGATAAATTGCCAAGTCAGGATTATAGCTATTAAATGCAGATATTTTATAGTATCTTTCATCTAACAAAAAAAAGATAAAAAATACCCTTCCTAATTTTAAAAATTGTTAGGACTTACATATGGATGTTTTTGGGTGGAGAGAAGAAACTGACATAACTGTATTTCCGAATGGCTATTTTTTCACCTCTGAAATGTTAGCTTAACCGTTTTCTTAGGAATGCAAAACTACTAACTGAAAGGTAATGCGTGCTTTGCTTTCAATGAAATGGGGAAGAGGCAGCATTTTGCTTTCATAAGTAGGACTCCACATCAGTCACAGAAGTCACGGATTTGGTGAATTTCTGGGACTTCTGCAGCAGCCAGTGTGGCTGACCCCAGGGCTGCCCAGGCAGCTGGTTCGGGGGCCAGCTGCTCAGATGGCTTCGGGGACAGCCACACCGGCTGCTGCTGGAGCAGCTCTGCAGCCAGCTACTTGGGCGTCCCTGTGTGCCTGGCCCTGGGGACTGCTTGAGCGGTGGTCCAGGGGGGTCAGAGCAACTGATTCCTGACGGCCCCCAGCAGCTGGTGCTGCTGGCTCCATCCCCCCAGGATGCTGCCCCCCAGTACCATCCCCCCCTAAGATTTAGTCATGAGTATTTTTAGTAAAAGTCATGGACAGGTCATGGTCCGTGAATTTGTTTATTGCTTGTGACCTGTCCATGACTTTTACTAAAAATACTCATGACTAAATCGTAGCCTTACTCATAAGCAATAAAGCTGAGCAATAAAAAATTGTAGAATTTGCAGATAATGTTTCTGCAAAAAATTTTGGTTTTAACCAAATAGCTTGTTTCAAGAAAAAATACTTTGTTGAAAAATTCCCAACCTCTAGTAAAAACATCTATAAAGTTATAAATACAATATTCTGAATAGTTTAACATTACTCAGTATTTTGTGTTATTTCTTCTTGAATTTATAAAGAATATGACAACATTCATTTGGACATATCCTTTCCCCATAGAATATATAGTATGTTGATTCTCCAGGTTGAATACATCTTAGGTTTCATAACATGAGACAGAAGAGTTCTTTATTTAAAAAATCCCTTTTTAATATCCTTTCCCTGGGGAACACAAGATTCTTTTATCCAAAAGGTTTACCACATAGACAAGATGACAGCAATATTTTATGATAACATCAATTATATAAACCCTAGACAGAAATATTACTTTCATGAAAAACTTTTTACTACAGCATCCTGTATAGTAAAACAATCTATTAAAATTGTTAATAACAACACTAACACTATATAGCAATTACTAACAGAGTGTAGAGGTTTTTGTTTTTCTTCTACCCTCCCCATGGCAAGATTTGTGATAGACAAGATCAAGAGATTTTTAAGGCAACAATATCAAAAAAGTCAGAACTATTGTTAAAGGAAAATCAATAAACTTTTGGTTTCCCAGCCAGTATACATTTACTTTTCTTCTAATATATCAGGAGTGGGCAAACTTTTTGGCCCGAGGGCCACATCTGGCTGGGGAAATTGCATGCAGGGCCATGAATGTAGTGCTGGGGCAGGGGATTGGGGTGCAGGAGGGAGTGCAGGGTGTGGGAGGGGGTGCAGGAAGGGGCTCAGGGCAGGGGGCTGGGTTGTGGCAGGGGGCTCAGGACAGGGGGTTGCGGTGCGGGATGCAGGAGGGGTTTGGGGTGTGGGCTCCGGCCCGACGCCACTTACTTGGAGTGGCTCCAGGGTGGCAGCAGTTTGCAGTGGGGCTGAGGCAGGCTCCCTGCCTGCCCTGGCCCCATGCTGCTGCTGGAAACAGCTGGCTCCACATCCCTGCAGGAGGGGGCGGGGAGCAGAGTGCTCCGCGTGCTGCCCTCCTGCGGATACCTCCACTGAAGTTCCAATTGGCTGCGGTTCCCTGTTCCCAGGCAATGGGAGCTGGGGGCAGGGTCAGTGCCTGCAGGCGAGGGCAGTGCACAGAGCCTTCTTGCCCCCCCGGGCCAGACATGGTGCCGGATGCTTCCGGGAGCGGTGCGGCACCATGGGGGTGGCAATCCTGCGGGATAGATCCAAAGCCCTGATGGACTGGATCTGGCCCACGGGCCATTGTTTACCCACCCCTGTAATATATCCTCTATCTGGAACATTTAATTATTTTAAAGGATACCTCAGTATTGATCTTTTTCATCAGTACTCTCAAGGCCATGAATGAGAGTCATGTGCTCGCCACTAAAATATACAGCCTTATTAGTAATAGAGATATGCTTTAATGTTTAGTAAATCATACTTATGATATAGTTAAATATTAGAAAATAGTAGACTTAATAAAAGCGGGACAAAGTAAAAGGAAATCAAAATAAAATGTACCACATTAGTAACATTAGGAAGTTAGTAACATTAGACCACTTCGAATTTTAATTTCATTTGGAATTTTTAGCTCTTATATTTTGTACTTCAATTGTAAAATAAAGATATATCACATACATTTTCATTAATGACTGGAAATATGTTCCATATTATACTGATTACAGTACAATTATGTCCTGACAACACAGACAACATTTTGCTATCTGGGAAAGAATTTCAAATAGGTTTACACTGTTTACATTCTGTCAGGGCCGCCCAGAGGAGGGGGCAAGTGGGGCAATTTCCCGCAGGGGTCCCCACGAGAATGTCAGAGGCTCCCCCCTAGCCCCGGCCCCGGCCCTGCCTTTGCCTTTCTCCATCCCCTGGCGCCTCAGCACGCCGCGTCCAGGAGCAGCCCCGGACAGCACTGCAGCAGCGTGGTTCGGGCGGGGCCTGAGGTCCTCTCACTTGGAGCCATGTGGTAAGGGGGCGGGGCTGCTAGCTCCGGTAGGCCAAGTGGAAGGAGCTCCTGGACACAGCTCGCTGAGGCTCTGGGAGAGGGGGGAGGCGGCATGGTAAGCCCCTCTGAGCTGGGCACACCTCGACCCCGAGCTCCGAGCCCAGCCCCTCTGAACCAGGCACCCCCCGACCCCATCACCCCACAGCCCTGACCAGCTCCGAGCCCAGCCCCTCTGAGCCAGGCACCCCCCGACCCCATCCTCCACTGCCCTGACCCCGAGCTCCGAGCCCAGCCCCTCTGAGCCAGGCACCATCCGTCCCAGAGCCCAGCTCCCCACCCAGCTCTGGGCAACAGTAGTGCCACCCCCAGGCAGCGACAGCCCATTGGCACCAACCATCATCATCACCCAGTGACAGCCCATATGTAATTGCAAATTTATACATGCCATTAAAACATTTCATGTTTTTAAATAATGTATTTTGTGTATTTTCAAATTATTAAAAATTTATTTTTGAATGTATTTCACTGGTTATTTTTTACATTTCCAAATACATGTTACTATAGTATTGCAACTTTTTTTATGGAAGGGGCCCCCGAAATTGCTTTGCCCCAGGCCCCCTGAACCCTCTGGGCAGCCCTGCATTCTGTTACTCGGATTGTGCAATCCAATCTGTCCAGAACTGAATTCAGGACCCGGGCTAGGGGGACCAATTCAATGCTCATTGAAGAGATGGAAGTTTTTCTGCTAGAAAACTGATAATTACTTTCCATGAAAAAAATTGAAAGAAGCCAGAAAAAATTCATTTTGTGCAAAACCATCTGCTGAAATATTTGTTTGTGACAAAAAAAAAAAGAAAGAAAAATATTTTGATGAATGAAAAAGCCATTTTTTCTCTCTTTTTTTTATACTGGCTCTACTTTCCATTGACTCCAATGAGTGTTGAATCAGGTCCAACATAATGTTATTCTTCAGTATGATTATCAGAGCTTTTGCAATAAATATTTTACATCACTGAATAAAATATTATTCATGAGACTTGAATAATACATATAATCTTCTTTAAAGAAGAACACTCACCTACAGTCAGTTGTCCAGTTAATTGTCCCATGTGATTTCTTGCATTCACTGTTACATTCCTGTCAGACTGTAAGACCAGTGGGCTATCCTGGTAAACATGTATAAGACAAGCAAATGAGAGAAAAAAAAGATGTAGAGGTAGAATTCAATTAGAACTGTAAAAATAACCCCATACATATGATGATAGGGTCTTGCCAAAACATTATATTCTTATTTTACATCAAAATTCATGTAAATATATACAAAGAACAAAAATCTTAAAAATGAAAATCTTACTGCACAGCCTCTATTTTTAGAGATGAGATATGAAATCATGCTCTAGAAATAATGTTTTATTCTCTGAGGATCACGTTTGGATGATACAATTTATGAACTAAAAATAATAAAAATGTTGCATTTTATCTTAACCTTTACCATATAACAAAATCCACCTATTTTTCATACAGTACCCTTGGGTGTTTGTAAAGTAAGATTATAAATGATATTAAGCCTTTGGCGGAGTAAGTGTTATTCCTATTTCCGGACTGATGAAAACAGAAGTGTAGAAAGGTTACAAAGGACATCACTAAGTTAACAATCACAATGAATTATTTTCCCTACACTTATTACAAATAGTGCCTGAGATTAGAGGGGATTTTCTTTTTATAGCTTGTTAGCTTTGTGCATTTGACATAACCTTGTGTAGGCTCAGTTCCGCTATTTCCACTCCTTAGTTTGTCCAATTGTTTACATGGGCTTTTCATATAACAGGGGAGGGAAATAAATTAAAAAAAAAAAGACATGCAATATACCCTCGCTATAACAAACCTATTGGGATCCAGGCCATTTGTTCATTATAGTCAGGGGTACGTTATAGCAAAAAACCCAATCACAATGAGGCCTGTTGGCTCCTGCCAGTGGAGTGGGTCCAGAGTGTCAGCTCAGCTCTTAGCCACATGGCAGGCTGGATAAAAACTGTGCACCCATATGCAACATCCTCTTCCCCCCACCCCCTTTTTTTTAAAAAAAAACAACAACAACAGTATAGTACTGTAGTTGGGATCCAGGGTCTGTGTTCATCATAGCTAAACATTAATTATAATGAAGGGAATTATAGCAAGGGTGTGCTTTATGTTATTTTAAATCCACAAAATTTGGCATAAATAAATGGATCAATGACACCATATTCAGATATGGCACAAAGAATATTGCTACAGGAAGCCAGTCATGCATATTTTTAAAATTAGATTTATAATGGAAAATTTAAAACAAACATCATAATCCTACTCAAAATCAGTGAGTTTATGGATCCGTTTGAACAGCACCTCTACAGTTCAGAGGTATGGTTTGGACTGATTTGATTTAGATAAGCATGCTTGCATGTTAGCTAAACATTCTGTTTTTAAAGGTATTGGTTTGTGATTTCAAACAGTATTACATTAAAGTGCACTAGGGAACTTTTAATGCAGACCACTAAAGTCTATACAGAGCAGTGCTTGCTAACAAGTTTGACAGTGATATAGACAATGGCCTGAGATTATTTTTGTATTTATCTATTACATTGAACAGCCATGAGATGATACATTAACAAGTAGAGCTGGTTGAAGAAACTGACAAAACCATATTCTGTTGGAATATTCAGTTCCATTGAAATAGAAACTTCATTAAATTGGGTTAATTATACCAGATTTTATTTCAGAAGAAAACTGGTGGGAAAAATTTCAGTTATGTTGAAACATCCAATTTTAACATTTTTTGGGATGAAACATTTTGATTTTTTGTTTTGAAATGGCTTTTGTGTTTGTTTTCTAACTTTATAATATAACATAAAAAATAAAAAAAATTAACTTCAGAAATTCAGTTTTGTTCTGATTCTGAAGTAAGCCAAATTTTGAAATCCTTCATGAACCAGAATGTCCATCCTCTGCACAGCTCTATTAACAACCTAACCCAGAACTGTGACTAAAGTAAAATTTTTGTATCAAATAACCAATTCCAAGAGCCATCCAGTCCTGCAATTTATCTGAACTTATATGAACCTATTGATTGTGCATATGGCAAGATCAGGTTTTGACCTAATAAGCTTTAAATTACCTGGGATGAGCCTACCTAAGAGACCACCTCTTTTCCTGTGAAACACTATCACAGTTACACTCAGCTGAGCCATTGATGCTAGATCCTTTCTTGATATAATCGAGTTGATACAATAGAGAGTAGGCAGGACATTCTCTGTTCTCATTCAACCCCATGTATAATACAGCCTGAATTTGCAACTTCCAGGGCATACTGCAGGGTCCGTTTGTCTCATCCAGCTTTTGAAGAAGTATTAAGGTACATGGTGGTTAGCATTTGATTATGAGCTGCTGCTTTGGCATGAAGGGTGAGTTGACTGAACTGCATATTTAGTTTGTGAATTTAAATGATTGTAAGTCACGAGGAGCTTGATTATGGGTTCTTTTGTTATTCTAACTAAAAAGAAAATTAAGAAAATAAATAAAAAAAAAAGCTGCTTGTGGTCACTCTTTTCTAGAAAGAGGGATCATCTCCTCCCCACTAATTCCTCATCATTGTTGAGAAGATGGGGAAATGACTACGAAAGTCACATTTGGACTTATTTTACTTGAATGATGAATTGTAGCTGTACTTCAATCTTGCATACCCCATCGCCTTTTTCTTCTGGCACAGGGCGTTCCTTTATCATAAAAAGCTCTTCTGGATTGTGTTTCCAGTGATTTTTAATCCTAAAATGGTACTCGGTCTGTAGAAAGGTCTGAAATTATTTTGACCTAGTTTCTAAAACAGTAAGTGTGTTTTGTCTTTCACTGGACCCTATAGCAATCTTATGTATTTCCCTGATAAAGAGCTTGCTTGGCTTGTCTATTTTCTTTCCAGGTGCGGAACCATAACTATCTGAGACACTGTGTTCAGAGCAACCATTTGAGCAGAGAATATGATCATACCAAGGGATGCCTCAGCAACAAAAGCAGCTGCTATGGATATTTTTCTCAGCACTGATTTTATTTTCATGTCCCCTATGGACCTTTGAAGATCATTAGCACAGGCAACTGCCTCTCTGGCAAAAGAGGTTGTAATACACATCTGAAGCTTCAAAATGTATCTTTAAAGAGCCCTTTACTCTGCTGGCTAGTCAATTTTTCGAAAGAGACCCTTCTCACCCAGAATAACCATATCCTTATCAAGAGAGGCTATTATCATGTCTACCTTTGCCTGCTGAACTAAATCTTTAGATTCAGCAGTTTACTGAAACTGAGTAGCTATCTCAGAGATCTTTGCATTCTCATCCAAAGGGTTTTTGTTTTCTTTTCTCACTTAGGAGAATAACTAACTTGATTATCACATGCTTTCTGTTCCTCAGGTTTGTGAACTAGTGCTCTGATTGTAAATGAAAACCTAGGATAGAAACTCTTAAGTATGACTGTTTGGCATGTGGTTGTTTGCTCAAAAAGTGTGAATTGGGAGTACTTTGTTCCAGGTGGGCCTTGAGTGGTTGATTGGAGGGAAGGCTTTGAGCCAGCAGCCTTATAAAAAGGCAGCCAGATGCAAACTGAGGACTGGCAAACAGAGGGAGTTTGCCTGGAAGTTCACCTGTGGGGAGTTCCCACAGAGTGTTTTTGCCTTTTGGGCTTCTGTAACCATCTGAAGAGGCTCTTAGAAGGAAGACATTATGGATAGTGAGCGATCAGCTGTTGTAACCTGCACAGGATGGGCCATGTTTGTCTTTCTCCCAAAGGACAGAAGCAACTTCATCTGTGCGAAGTGCAAGCTGGTCTCCATATTGGAAGAGAAGGTTAAAGGACTAGAGACCCAAGTATCAACCCTGCATTGAATCAGAGAAAATGAAGACTTTCTGATTAGAAGTTAGCATTTGGTACTGAAGGCACAGCATGCTGAAGAATCAGAGAGGGCAGTGCAGAACAGGGAAGAAAATTGGCAGCATATGATCTCCAGAAGAAGAAAGAGGGAAAACCCATGTACCCACAATGCAGATAGAGGTAAGAAACCACTTTTAGGCTCTCTGCACAGGTGGAGAATGATTTGGTAGAATTTTCTGAGGGAAGGGATCAGAAGGAGACCCCATCAACTGGAAGGCATGGGATGCATTGTCCTAGGGATGGGGGTTCCATGACCATCACTCCCAAGAGGAGGAGACAGGTGGTGGTGGTCAGGGACTCCCTTCTATGGGGGACGGAGTCATCCATTTGCCATCCAGACTGGGAGACATGAGAAGTGTGCTGCTTGCCTGGAGCTAGAATTTTGTTGCCGATGCATCCCTTGGTATGATCAGGATGTGATGGCCTGTCTGCCGAGATTGAACAAGCCCCTTCCTACTTCTCCACACGGGCACCAATGATACTGCCAAGAATGACCTTGAGCGGATCACTGCAGACTACGTGGTTCTGGGAAGAAGGATAAAGGAGTGTGAGGCGCAAGTTGTGTTCTCATCCATCCTCCCTGTTGAAGGAAAAGGCCCTGGTAGGGACCATTGAATAGTGGAGATAAATACGTGGTTATGTAGGTGGTGTCAGAGAGAGGGCTTTGGATTCTTCATCCAGGGGATATTGTTCCAGGAAGAAGGATTGCTAGGAAGAGATGGGATCCACCTAACGAAGAGAGGGAAGAGCATCTTCACAGGCAGGCTTACTAACCTAGTGAGGAGGGCTTTAAACTAGGTTCATTGGGGGATGGTGACCTAAGCCAAGAGGTAATACCAGGATACCAGGAGGAAACACAAGGAGGAGGGTGCAACAGGGGAGGCCTCCTGATTCATACTGAGAAAGGAGAACAATCAGCTAGTAATCTTAGGTGTCTGTACACAAATGCAAGAAGCCTGGGAAATGAGCAGGAAGAATTGAAGTCCTGGCACAGTCGGGGAACTATGATGTGATTGGAATAACCGAGACTTGGTGGGATAACTCACATGACTGGTGCACTGTCATGGATGGGTATAAACTGTTAAGGAAGGACTGGCGGGAGAGAAAAGGTGGAGCAGTTGCACTGTATGTAAGAGAGCAGTAATGTTAAAAAGTTTTTTCCTGTTTGATTCCCATTTAGATGTTGGAAAAGGAACCATCTTCTTTATTACACTTACATTATTTCTTGGCACTGAGTTCACTTGAATATATTCAGCGAAACAGGTGGGAGGGCATGTCCTTCTCCCCACAAACACAGTCCCAGCCATAACTGCCATCACTGCCCACTCCTGAGTACCTTGCTAGCACAACTTGGGATACAAAGTATCTGAACAGAGAGGGAGGAACAAGGAGCAGTTTGTGACATGGTCCTTCTCTTACATCTGCTAACAGCTGGCCAGCCCTGAAGGGGAGTCCTTACTACACCCTCCTAATAGGTGGCAAAACAGCTGTGTTCTCAATGCTGGGGCACTCACTGTGTCTTCCTGAGATACACAGCATCCTGGAGATACCTTAAGCAATACACAGTTCTCCAAAATGGACCAATAATTACTGTCACAATCTGGTTTAACATACCAAGCTGAAACCCATAAAAATGTTAAGTACACATAAGAACTTTTTATATATAGTATATATAAAAATATATGAATGAACTGGACAGTCAGCATTTTTTAACCCCTAGGAATCTCCCACATTGGAGAAATAACTGTGTGATAGACAGTCCACTCCCTTATTCTCCTTTTTTACTTTCACTGTGGATCCCACAAACCACTGAATCAGTGTACTGAAAAAAAACTTTTACACTGGGACAAACTTCATGCAAAAAGCAAATGAATTTATGAGACGTAACCAGTATCATCCTGCATTTCCCCCCAATAGTTAATGAAGGTATGTGTGTCAATATAAGTAATTTTCACCTCAATCCTCTTTTCTGCTCTGGAGCCTGTAGTGAATCCTGAATTTCTGACACATAAAACGTTGTCATGGAAATGTCTTTGATTTTACTAATTCAGCACCAACTTCTTCACAGAGTCATAGGTGGGCTCTTAAATAGAACATACTTAATGAAAGATATATCTTTCATCATTAGTGAAAAATACTTGGATTTCTTTCTGTAACACTAGGTAAAAATTGACATTTGAAAGAAATTTGGTAAATGGATATTGAAGCCATACCAGAGTCTATAATGCAATTATTTAAAAGGAACATGACAGGAATGCCCTTCTCTCCTTTAATTTTTGCATAAAACCCTTAGCAATAGTGACGTTAAATAATAAAATCAAAGGGATTAAAAGGGGAGATGAGAAGGAGTTTAAGAAGTTGAAGTATGCAGATGATACAACCATTATAGACCACAAACTACAATCCCTGAAATTTTTTATTTTGTTGTATTATATTAAAGACAAACTAGATATATCATCTGATGCCACTGTAATCAGGCTGTTACCTGGATTAATCTTGCAATTGGAATATATCTAGGCAGGTGAACCCATTTAGGTATACACAGAAATAACTTAAAGAGATTCATTAAATTTGAATCTAGTTATAAATACAATATAGGAACATTGGGGGGAATTAAAATTCCTTTATCTTTCCCTGTGGAGCAAGATGAACTTAATTAAAATTAATGTTCTTCCAAGAGTATTTTGTAATCTTTGCTGGCTGATGTTCCTGTGTACTATCTGAATATTACTAAATGAGGGCAGGAATTTGTATGCTGGGAAACCTAGACCTTCAAAAACCCAAAGTTTCAGTCTACAGAACTGGAGGGTTTTGAAGTCCCTTAATTTTAAACAAAACCCTGTAGCTCCAGTTACTTGTCAGAGCAATGAAGCCACCTTTTCACAGTCCAGTTATGACCAGAACCCCACTTTGTACCTCAAGAAATTTCTGTTTCTAACTTTGACTGAGTCATTTCTGTGCACCACAGAAATGTTTGACCAACTCTGAGGTAAATTAGACAAGCAATTTCTAAGGGAGGAGAGCTGAAAAATGATCGGATAAATAATATACAGCAAATACACTGAACACTTTTTGAAGTACCATGTCTCAATATTATGGCCTAAAAATGGGTTTATTCATGAGCGTTTAGCAAAATCTAGAAGCAGGATATATGTTTTTGAAGTTATTCATTGTCTAGTTAGAAATGTCAGAGTAGTCTGTTAGGTTTGGAAAAACTTTTTGACATTTGCACATAGTCCGACAGACTAGAAATTACTCATGTCTGGCTGATTTTACAATGGATTGGACTGATATACAAGGCCCTTTGTTTTCAGTTTTTATTTAGCTGAAAAAATCCTGTGAATTATCAATGTATGTTACAAACATTTAAAAAATGGCTGAAAATTGGTGTGAAATCAGTTTTCTGGGTAAATATCAGGGGACAGGAAGGACATTAAAAAAAGCAACAGATAGAGAAGTCAGAATATTGAGAGTAAAAGCTGTTTAATGCCATGATGGTTTGTTTCATATGCTATATTTAGCTGCATAATACATAGATGCGTGCCCGAACCAACTGGAGCCTCAAGATATTGTAACAAACAGAAATTAATGTGGTTCAGTATGGTTTATTAAAAATACTTCTCTTTTTAACTTATGTTTAATATAAGGGGCTTTTTATAAAATCCAGAAGTCCTAGGTAGCAAAGGCTTACAGCAGTTTTTTTCAAAGTGTCTGTTCCAAAGCTTGTTCTCCTGCACCCTTGGAGTCAGACAAATTTTAAAAAGATTCTCTCTGAATTAGCTGAGATAGGTGAGACACTGAGGATGCGAAAAGTAGGCTCAAATTTTGAAAGTCGGTGCAGTGGATTTTCCAAAATTCAAATGGAGTGATGTTGCCACTGTCTGGTGGAGACATTACCGAGTACAGATGGAATTCACTTTGTGCACTTTCTTCATTAGGAGTCACAAAGAGGAAAATTATACACAAGTAATCTTTAAAGCTTCTTTAGTACAGGTCACTCTTTTGCAATTGAGGTCAAACAAACACAGTGACTTTTCAGAACTATGATTCACTGTTAAAAGTTTCAGGGGACATATTATGAGAGACAGTAGCTTCCCACTTCTTTGACAGCTCTTTGTGAAAACTTTGGAAAAACTTTCCAACTATATACTGCTCACTGACTGGCAAAATGGGTATGAAAAGATTTGGGCTTTTGTTCCGGAATCTCCCCAGTTTTTTTTTGTGACAAAATACTGCAGAGACCTTGTTGACCAGAATGACATACACCTCTGTGTTAGACAACACAGAGTCTGTTGTAGAACAGGATTCCAATTTTTTCTGCGCTTCATACAATGGCCGAAGGGTTTCAATCAGAAATTCAAGTTTTGTGCAAAGGTTTACCTAGTTTCAGTAGCTGCTTTATTGATCAGCATTTCAGCTTTTGTGCTGCTGAACTCTTTATGATCTAGAAGGTGCATTAGGACACCCCAGACCTTCTGACAATTCTGTGCAGCTAAGGACAGACTAAACCATCTTGTCGGTACAAGAAGTGGAAGACTGCATTCCAATTTGATCTCTTCACAGACATCACAGAAGATGTTTTTCATTTTCCTGGAATGCTTGAAAACCTCATGTTCAGTTATGAATGTCTTTAAATTAGCCATTTCTAGAATACCCCTTGCAATGTGCATTAGATGAGCTGGGCAAGACAAAGTAATTCAGATTTTTCATTCAGCATTACATTCTGTGTGAACTTTGTGCAGTAAGCGGCTAAATCAGAATTCACTGATGCCACATCCTACCAGGTAAGTTCATCTTCACATAGATTTACTGACACAGGATGCAACTGTGTGACTATTTGCTAAAATTACAATCTCCAAATCTCCCTAAATAAGTACAGGCTTTTCCACACAAAAAACAACAAAAATTGCCACTGCCAGTCAATCCATTGATGATTCATCCAAAAACAAACAAACAAATAAACACCTAACCATTCCCAGCCAGTCACTTAAATTTTGTTGTTCGGGGCAACATCATTCTCCTCTAAGTATTTCTTGGACAGGTTGATTGACTTTGTCGGGGATTTTGCAGCCAGGCAAAAATTCAGCACAAAATCCCCCAAAGGACCATCAGCAAGTTGTGAAAAGCATAACACATGGTAAAATCAGTTTACCACATAATGCAGAGCTCTGTTTTTCTGCTGTGTTGTGTGGATGTTGCTTCCAATGTATGTTTGCTTTTATTTTTATTATCTTCTTTCAGCCTCAAATATAATTTGGTTTCCAAATGTTCTTTAATCCAGTCAGCCCAGGTGTCCACTTCCATGGCACATTTGCAGTGCAAACATTCAACCTTACTCTTGTACTTTTTTTTTTTTAATACTCATATTCTGAAATGCAATTGGACAGTTTTTCATTTTTGTCCCACTTTAGCAAGAAAAATAGTTCACTAACTTGTATTTGCTTTGAATGTTGATAACTATCCACACTATCTGTAAAGCTGGTAATGTGATGGGCATGGGATTGACAATAATGCACACACACACCCGTACTTTCCATTGGGCTTTATTTTAACAGACAGTCTCACATTTACACTAATTGATTATTAACGAACACATCAATGTATTGGATTTGTTTTAAAGTACTCAGTATTTTCATGTACTTGAGTGGTCTAAAATTTGGGTGACAATTGGTAAAAACCAAATGGGTTTTGTAAAATGTAGGAAAATGTTGGTTAAAAAAGAAATGGGCCTTGCTGATACAGTAGCAGAGCAAGGAATTTTGCCCCTTCTATACTTCCTCCATCATAAACACCCAGTCCTGCCACACATAAAACAGCCTTTCCATCCACCATTCCCATACGTTTGGGCTAATGAACTTAGGGCCTGATCTATTGCCAAACTCCAATATACTTCAGTGGACATTAGATCGGGTCCTTACTACTTCAGAGACTAATTCCTTCAAGATCTCCTGGAAAGTTCATGAGCTGTGCAAGGTTTCTTATATATATATATATATATATAGAGTTGCTAAGTCTCTGGTTTCACTTAGAATAGGTTGGATTCCCTGATACTAGGGCAAAGATTTGCTTTAAACACAATCTCAAACCCCCTCCCAACAATAAATACATTGAGAGTAATGTACTCACTGTAAAATGAATACAAATGTCACATACAGATTATTTCAAGTCTTTAGAAGAACCATCAGATTAAAGGAATTTCCAGAGACTTATTGAGGCCTGCAGACTTTTAACAGTCTTAGCAGAACTGGATGATTAAAAGGCTTTGCCTCCACATAAACTTACTGAAGAAAGTGAACGTTTAAAGTTCATAGATGAACTAGTAGGTTGAAAGAAATCAAGAAATCCAGAGGCATAGTTTTGAAGAAACCTTGGTGAACCATTTCCCCTTATACTTCAAATAAACAAATAGATCCAGAAGCTGTCACCAAGGGGTAGATGCAAAGCTGCCATAAATTGTCATAAGTCTGTGAAGACAGAGAGTCTATGACAATTTACATGAGTTGAGGATCTGCTCTCAAGCATAAAAAATGTTACCCCAAATAGTTAAAGGCAGAGTTTTAACCCACTAAAATAAGAAGGTTATAACGGAAAGTGATATACAATGTGAACATTAACTAGAGGTGTTCATGCTGCCTATAATAAACATATTAACAAAGTTAACACAGTTAGATCTTCAGATTTGTGCCTCTGCTGCAAACTAGAACCACTTGACATTTCATGCTGACTCATACTTCTGTTTCCAAAATTACAGCCCATAACACTAGATCCTCTACAATAGTTGCCAGCTGTATGGATGTATGAAACCCAGTTGCACAATTCTGACTCTAACAGAGGTGGTGGTTCACGTACACCCTAGCATGTTTATTGACTGTGTGCCTCATTTCTGCATTGTAGACATCACTTGATTAAAACAGATTTGTTAGCCAATTTTTTCCTACTCTGGTGCCAAAGTTAGGACCTACCTAAATACTGAGGAGGAATCAGGCCACTTATTTAGGTACCTAGCATGTTGGACTCTGACCTGGTCCCAGCTCATGGCAAGGCCCCAAGCCTCACTGAACACTGACAAATGCATAATTGGAAACCAGTCTTGCTCACCGGTGGGTTAGTATAGTTAAAATAGATGTTAGTATTATATGAATGTGTTTAGACTTTATGGAATGCTAGTAGGATGCTGTACTAAGCCTACTTATAGTATCTGTATTCCATGCCATAAGGTAATACTTAAGTGTTTGCTATGCAACTGTAAAATGTTTGTTCTGAAACTCTAACTCACCAAACGGGGAAAAAAACTTCACCTATTGCAAGATGCTGGGTTCCTACAGAAGATGTTATCTCCTCATCAGTAAGGACTATTGAATCCAACTTGGCAATTGGGAACAAAAGACTGTCAATTGCTCCAACCACCCATACATGCAGGGGTTACGAGCAGATGAACTCATCCCATTAGCTTGGACTCTAGGGAGAGGGGGATACAAATCTCAGACCAGAAGGAATCGGGTTCTCTTTATGCTGTCTGGCCTCTGAGGGGCAAAGATTCCAAAACATAAGCAAGAGTTTCCCATGCTGCTTTGCATGGGATTGCCCTAACAGAGCTGTTTTTCATAAAAGCTTATATTATCTTTTTAAATCTAGATAATACTTAGTCCTGCCATGAGTGCAGGGGACTGAACTAGATGATCTCTCAAGGTCCCTTCCAGTCTGATTCTATGATTCTATGTCTATAACTCATTTGTGTGTGTATATGTTTCCTGTTTTAACCTTGTAAATAACTCTCATTCCTTTTCCTAGTTAATAAATCTTTACTTAGTTTATTATAGGAATGGCTACAGCTGTTGTCTTTGATTTGAAATCTGAGTACAGCTGACCTGGGGGTAAGTGACTGGTTCTTTGGGACTGGGAGTAACCTGAATGATGGTGTGATTTTTGGTGTAAAATGACTATCACTAATTCCAGCTTGTCTGGATGGCAAGGTAGACTGGAATATACAATGGAACTGTCTGACTCCATAGTAAGACTGTTATAGTGCTTTAGGAGTTCACGCTTGTTACTGGCTTGGTGAAAGCTAATAATATAACATACAATCAGTTTGCTGTTTCTGCCCTCCTTTTTGACAGTCTGTCCTGAGGTTGGCAATCATGGTTGTGAGCCGCACAAGTCAGCCTCATTATTGTTTTCTATAGAAAACAATCTGGCATAGTTCAACTTTAGTTTTTAAAACAAACAATAAGGAACACCTTGGACTTTTTCCCAAAGGAAGTGTTCTTGAGATCTGAAGTAGTCCAGTTAATTGTTATTGAAAATTATTTTCCTTTTTCATGCCAACTTTTCAGACTCAAGAGGTTTGGATAAGTATTCAAACCAACCCTAGGTCAATTCATTCATTCCCCAGTGGCCAGGCTGATTATCTGTGTAATTATCACCAATTGCATAGCAAGCAGAAAAAAATCAGTTAGTAGACATTTTTATAACACGCTAGTTAAAGTAGTCATAATTTTTATGATTTGACCTCTAAAATCCACTTACTAAAGATATCTCATGCTCACATGTAGTGTCAGATTTTCAATGTGATGCAAATTTTACCTAGTTTCCCAGATAGTTGAGGAAGGAACAAAGAGCTCTTTTATATGACTTGTCTACACGAGTGAACTTTGAAGATGAAGACTACATTATCAGCAAACAAAACCAATAGTTTTTGATTTGAGGGGGGGATAGCGCAGTGGTTTGAGCATTAGCCTGCTAAACCCAGGGTTGTGAGTTCAACCCTTGAGGGGGCCACTTAGGGATCTGGGACAAAATCAGTACTTGGTCCTGCTAGTGAAGGCAGGGGGCTGGACTCAATGACCTTTCAAGGTCCCTTCTAGTTCTATCAGATAGGTATATCTCCATATATTTATTTTTAATTGCACAAATGATTTGATATTGAAACACAGGGCAAACCGAAGGGTCTCAATTAATAGTGTAAAAGAGACAAGACATTTAGCTATCTAACAGAAATTATACTTATGCACTAAAGGACATTGTAACAGAACGTATTTGTAAGAGTTAGTTGTTCGTGTTGGGCTAGCTCCTAATCACCTCTCTCATTCCAGGTCACTTTGCCCCTTTTTTACATATGTTTGACTAGGACACAAGACCCCCTCCTGTGAGATTTAGACTTGGCTATAGTGATTCATGACCTACAGTCTTGACTACTACAAGGTATGATAAACAGGATTGAAACCATAATCTTTGTAAGGCTCCAACTGGTGCAGAAAACAGCAGCTGGCTTATTCAGCAACATACGCTGCTAAGAGCACACCAGTCCAGGGCCTCTCTCTCTTTACTGGCTCAAGTTCAAAGTTTCAGTCTGAATTTTCAAAGCCATTTATGGGATTGGCCACAGTGACATAGAAATTGATAAAGTGGATCAGACATGGGACTCATTTAGTCCAGTATGCTATACTGTAACCAGTACCAGCTGCTTCAGAAGTCCAAACCCTGTACACAGATTATTGGATAACATGCATACAGGGAAAGCTTCTTATAAACCCCAATCATGGCCAGGTGAAGGCATATACCCTATTGGCCTGTAACTAGGGCTCCAACTCCTGGAGTCACGTGATTACATCAGAATGCCAACTTTTTTTCCCCCTAAACATAATTTTTTAGCCCATGCACTTCTATCTTCCTGGGGATGAACAAAGACTGACATAATAGTTCTAAATGATGCGATAACTTCTCAGCACATGCATGGGCTGTTAGCGCCAAGACCCACTGCTCTGTTGGGCTTCAAAGCACCACCCCAGCAGAGGACTGTCTAGCAACAACAGCAGAGTGAAGTGATCTTGCTTCATCAGTGACACAGCTATACCCCAGATGATGATAGAAGGACTTGAGGGCAACCTGCTGCTATCTTTGTGTCCACAGGCAGGAGAGGGAAATCTCTGCTGCTTATCTTGAGAGAAGGGGAGCCCCTGTTCTCGTGGCATGCTGGAGGAATGCTGCTGCCCTGCCTGTCTGGGAGAAGAGTCCCCTTCAACCAGATGTGTGTGTTGGTGTATGTATTTACAGCCTCTCACTGATTGCCTTAATCTGATCCTTCCCCCAGAAGTAAAACATTGGTGTACACCTCAGATTCTGAATTACTTGAGGGACCTCTTCCCTCTGCATGACCATAACTCGCCACAACAGCTGTGTTCCACTGGAACAACTGAATGGACAACCTCAAGAATGAGGTCAACCTACACAGGGCATAGAGGTGAGCTTTCTCAGCAACTGGCCTGTGTCTGTGGAAACTAATTCCAAGAGATTGGAATTATCATGACCCTCAGCACCTACTGAAAAACTGTAAAGCCCACCTCTTTGACCAAATCACCCAAAATCACATTTTTTAAAGCTTACAGAATGAAAGAATGAGCGAGATACAGAGACCTTATCTACATTTTTAATCATTTTAATGCACTCAGATACCCTGGTGTGGGATGCCCTAAAAAAGCCTGGATAGATAGCTCTCCTGTGTCTATTTCTCTATAATTTGCCTGTTGGCACTTTTCAAAGACTTATAGTCAGATATTAGTTCTAAGGACTTGGATAATCTTAAACTGCAATATATATAAAAACCCCACAAATTGTAAGGACAATAAAGGGTACAGAGATCTGGAGGGAAGTTGGAGAGGGAAGTTAAGAAATAAGATGCAGGGAAAGTTTGTCTTTTAATAAGAAGGTTTATTTACGGAATTCTATTTTCAGTGTGCTCTGATAAAGCTGAAAACCACAAAATCTTATATGATTTAAGTAACTTTACTAAAATTATCAGTTACTCGAACAACAAACCGGAGATCGTTCTATCTAATTTTTGTTAACTATACATAACTGTATTTGTTTCTACAATGCCGAGGCTTCCTGATAACACTTTTTGAGGTTTGGATCACAAGCCGTGAAGAATCAGTTATTGTTACATCTTAATTATTTCTCTCTCGGCAATGCTGGTTCCATCTATTGTTCCCGTGTTAAATACGCAGTTTACATAATTCCAATCAACTATGAACGGCCCCATTGAAATGTAAAAAATTATCCACTTTATTGTTGCTCTCCCTTCCTCTACACCCACATATTTGCTTATTTCATCCAATTCTTGCATGTTTTCATGAACCACAATTGTAGTCGGAGGCAGGGATTATGTTTGTATAGAACCTGGTGCAATGGGGCTCTGATGAGTTTATGGTACTTAAATGAGGCCTGTAGGTGCCATTGTCACACAAATAATAAATCATAATAATTTGAAAGGTAAAGTAAATCATCTCTTGGTTACGGGATAAATTGTAAAAAAATTTCTGTGTCTTGATCATGACAGCATAGGATCTAGGAGTTTTGCATTTGTCCTAACAATGACAGATGTCGCATCATCCAGCTTTACTCTTGACCATCAAGAACATGGATTCAGCTCTGGGAATGCCTTTGCTTTGCCCCTTTCAAATGAAAATCAGTATGTATCTTTTGCAGCCCTATTTGCTTTGTCAGACTTGAAGCATCAACATGAAAATTGCAATATACACCTCTACCTCGATATAACAGTGTTCTCGGGAGCCAAAAATCTTACTGCATTATAGGTGAAACCATGTTATATCGAACTTGCTTTAATCTACCGGAGTGCACAGTGCCCCCCTCTTTTCCCCCGGAGCACTGCTTTACTGCATTATATCCAAATTCGTGTTATATTGGGTCATGTTATATTGGGGTAGAGGTGTATTGTATAAATTAGGAGGAAAGGAATAGCCAAATTTGCCAAAATGAAATCCCCTCCACACATCAGATTGTCACCCATAGTTCTGACAAACTAACAATCATAAGTGTGTTTGAAAAGAATGTGTTTGAAAAGAGTGAGGTTCTTACCCACAAAAGCTTATGCTCCCAGTACTTCTGTTAGTCTCAAAGGTGCCACAGGACCCTCTGTTGCTTTTTCTAGAATTATTGTAGTTCTAAGAAATCAAACTGTTGGATTCTTTTTGGCTACAAGATTACAGTGCAACTTGTGAACTAAAATCTAAATTTTCAGAGTCTGCTTTCGAAAATTTGCCTTACAATGCCTGCAACTGATGTATCACTGGCTTTGGTGTCATATATATGTGGGGTTTTTATTCCTTGTAAAGTTCTTGGCATCTGGACAAGATCTAATGAGAGGAAAGGGTGATCAAACATCTTCCTTTCTGAATGTTACAGTAGTTGTCATTAGCAACTACTATATTTAAGCTTCCATTATAACTCTTCAGATTTGATTATAACTTTATTAATAATCTGTCCAAAAGGGTTTCTTGTGGGGCTGAAATTTAAATGCCTGGTCTCACAAAACAAACACATACTCTTGGTCAAATTAAAAATTGAGTAAATTTACCATCTATTTTTAAGTTACAAAGCAATATTAAAAATACACCATTTCATATTCTGACCTCTAGTTTCTGTGTAAAGAAAACTAAAATGGCTAAACTTAGACAGTTCAAGCTTGTCACATAAAAAGTCCTCATTGAAAACTAGAACCTTTGATTTTGAATATTAAGTTATAAGCATCTGAAAATGCTTTTTGGCATAGTTGTGACCCAAGAACCTCTTGATGCCAATTGGCAGAGGGCACAAGAGTACACAGGGATTTGAGGATCTCTTGTGTTCACCAAAGAGGGTCATGTAAGGTCTTTACTGAAGGCCTGTGTCACACTGTCATCACCATAACTGTGTGATGTATGTATGGAAACTGTGAGGAGTTATTTATATATGCTAAAAATTATGTTCTCTAGTCCCTGTAGTTAAATGCAGGTCACTCAAAGGCAGCAAATTCTGAGACAAACTTCTCCAGACAAGTGGAAGGAGACATTTATCTCCCTAGTGGACCCCTGAATATTGTGTATAACACAACAGAAGTCTGTTAGCATACTGAGTCAAATGCTAATGAAGAGCTGTGGAGACTTCAGAAGGAAATTAACAAGAAATAGTAACAGCACGGGGTGGGGTCCTGAAACCCAGTTACGATAAACAATATCAGATAGATTTAGGATATAGAGATGAAACATAAGTATTACTTAATGTTGTAACACAGGGTGCCTCCAAGTCACAGGCCTATAAGATATTTAGCTTAGTTAAACAAGGCCTTTCACCTAAAGATAGGTATTCATGGTAGCCTAACTTATGCATGACCCATGGTCACAAGATAAAACATCTATTCCTGTGACTGTTTCAACTGTTGATATTTAGTACATATGTACTTCAGTGTACCAGTTAAAGCTGAGTAGAGTATTTTGGAGATTTTTGCAGACATTGGGTATGAGCAACGTGCTAACCACAAGTTATGGTGAATGAATGATGTCAGTGTTAATAAATATATGGGGCGTTAATAAACGAGCCTATGAAAAATGCGGCACCCCAAAGTAGTGGGGTGTGGAAGTTCAAATAGGAAAAGGGGTTGAAACCTTCATAAGTATGCATGAGCCACAGTGGGCATCAGTGTAACACATTATAATAGCTGTATCCTGGCCTGCCTGCCTTGGGAACCATCAGGAAGACAGCCACTCGTGGTGATTGTAAAGATAATGACAAACACTCAGGGTTCCCCAGTGGAAGGTGTGAATTAGGCCAATATAATATAACAGTATTCCTATACTGGTAAAGCACTGCTAGCATAGAGCTCACCTTCCTGGAAGTTATAGTCTTACTCCTGAGCAAATGGTGAGGTGAGTGAAGTTGAGCCCAAATTTACTTTTGGTTCACTGGGCACTAGGTAGTGACCCTATTTGTCACAGGCCTTTATACCATTTTAAGGATTTAAAGCAATTTCGGGTGCTTTAAATACTTAAAATAGAATAACCAGCTAAAATCGCTCTAAGGAGCACATTCTGCCTCCAGATAGTAATGTACAACATTCATTTAAGTCAGTGGGAGCCTTGTGTGAATTTCTGTCCTTTTCATTCCTAAAATAAGGCTGTGCTCAAATTCGTCCCCCGATGAGCATATTTCTTTTGTTTGCTGCAGGGGATTATGTAGATGGTTAGCCCCCTGACTATGAGAGATTCTATTTTATTGCATAGCAAAGCTATTTGAACTCAGATTGTGTCACTGATTCTCATAATACAGCTAAATGGCCTTTCTAGTCAAAAAATGGCCTGTTAAATATTTTATGTGACATTTCCCAAAGCCAATTTCTTTGCCAGTTGTTCACAACATTTTTAACTTTTAGAGAGAGTCCTAATAAAGTGGTATAAATATTAAATTTGAGTTTTCCATTTCCTCCTCCACTCCACACATTTTGCTGCAGTATTGTACTAACATCCTGAAATGATAGGACAACCATTTCCAGCTATCTGGACATTGACTTGGGGGAGGGACGAGAGGGGGGAGGTGTGGAAGTGGAAGAGAAAACACACACACACACACACACACACACACACACCACTAGAGGTCCTAAAAACTTGTCATTTAAAAAAAATCTAATTGTACTTTTTTCAAGAATATTGTTTAGCTCCATTTTTTTTCTGCCTGCGTTTCAATGGAGTAATGAATTACACACTGCTTACCTAAAAATCCTTCCTTTTGCCAGCCCATTACAAATTAAATCGTTCACTTTACTGTCTGCTCTTTAAAACCATTATAGATTGCAACTTTGCACTGTATAGACTGAATCTAACATCTTCCACACCAGTGGGAGCTACATTTCAGTGAATGGTGCAGTGACTGTGGATATTTTGTAATCGGTATCTAAAGTTTGGGATCTCTGGATGAAAGGAGTTAATGTCCAATATTTTTATTATTAATGCAAAAACAATTATGAGTTTAGCCTGGAAATTATTCTGACTTCAGATGGTAAAAGGTGACAAGAAAGCTAGCAACAAAAAAGCTCCACAGTACATTCTGATAAGGTCCTGACGCCATCAAAACAACTACACCTCTGCCCCGATATAACGCGACCCGATATAACACAAATTCGGATATAACATGGTAAAGCAGTGCTCCGGGGGAGGGGCAGGGCTGCGCACTCTGGCGGATCAAAGCAAGTTCAATATAACGTGGTTTCACTTATAACGCGGTAAGATTTTTTGGCTCCCGAGGACAGCGTTATATCGGGGTAGAGGTGTATAATACCTGTAAGTTCTTGTCTTCATTAAGGGCAGGTCTACACTTAAAACGCTGCACTGATGGAGCTGCACCACTGTAGCACTTCAATGTGGATGCTCTACACCGAAGGGATAGAGCTCTCCTGTCGGCATAGTTAATCCACCTCTGTGAGAGGTTGTAGCTATGTCAGTGGGATAAGCTCTTCTGCCAACTTAGTGCTGTCTACGCTAGTGCCTAGGTCGGTATAACTACATCGCTCAGAGGTATGCATTATTCACACCCCTGAGCAATGTAATTATACCAAAGTAATTCTGTGGCATAGAAGGAAGTTTAATCATGTTTTAATATGATTTTTAACAATTAATTGAAGTGACACAATGCTCACTTGTCATTGCAGTCAAGAACAAGTCACAGTTATTAAAAACAGTGATTAAGCACGATTGCATTTCCTAGAAAAAATGAGTTCTAACTGCTTTGAAATACTTGCTCCTTCTATAGTGGTCAACAAATAGTTCAGCTTCAACCAAAGCATTTTATAAGTCAAGCACCAATGTTTCTTTTGTATAGTGCTTTCCTAAAACTGTACCTTAACACTAAATTTTTTCTGGGTCAGATCTTTCTGATTCTTCAGATATATATACTCGCTGAAGGGTAGAAGAAAAAATTTAGTTTGAAATAATTCTAACCTGACTCAATTAATGGCCTTTAGGTTTTAGTAGGCTACTATGAAAAATTAGCTCTAGGTTTTGTTAAATACTAAGACAAAATCAAACTGATGTGCAAAAAACAAAAGCCATAGAAAAGCCTATTAATATTTTTCTTCCTTGTAAATTATATCAGAATGAATTATGAAACTGAAGTCCTAACAGCATTAGTTTGACATTATACTGAAGGAAGTGTTGAACAAAAACAATATATTTCAATTCTTACCTTCAAAAACCTGTATTATTCCAGCTGTGAATATCTCATGAGACTGACACCAACTGTGTTTTCAGCTTGATATGGGAATACAGTATATGGATTTGGAGAGAACAGATCGTCAAAATCATGTTTATTTTGTTTATAAAATTACATAGCCACTCTCCAAGTCTCTGGGCACATGAACATCTACTGCTCAAAATCAAAGGTCAAATTTTCAAAATTAGTCTGTAGTTTTTGGCCTGTGGTTTTGTACCCATAGCTGACTGATGGCAGAAAACTGCAAGTACAAAATTAGAAGCTGGGTTGAGGCCTTTGAAAATGTGGCCCATAATTTAAAGAAACACCATAACATATTGCTAATAACTGTTTCCAAAACAGATGATTTCCAATATTCATGATAAAGAGAAACTAAAGAACACCATCCCCAAGTGCTTATCTAACCAGTTCTTTTGACATGAGGAATCTCTCAACCAACGTAACATCAGATAAGGACCTGAATGAACAGATGGGCCTGGCATTGTGATGAAGGTCAGGAAATGTAGTTTCTGGCAGATTAACATGGAGACTAAATTCCAGAGTTATGTATCTTCAATTGAAAATGCTTTTCCCCTTCTGCAAGCTTTCCCCTACCCAATGCACCAGGGCCTACTCATTTTTTCTCTTGCCACCTGATTCATAGATTCATAGATTCTAGGACTGGAAGGGACCTCGAGAGGTCATCGAGTCCAGTCCCCTGCCCACATGGCAGGACCAAATTCAAGGGTTTAAATGTAGGTGGATTTAGACTCAGGTTTCCAGAGGGGAGGATGATGGATATCTAACATTTAGATACTTCCCTTAACCCATCTCAACTTAATAAAACACTTACTTTATTTTAACTTTGCTTCTGTGAAAGAAATGCACGAGTCTCAATCAAGAATTGATTAAAAAAACATGGTATGTGCCATTCTGTCCTTTTAGTGTTGAAACATCTCCATCTTCCATTGTATTGTCTCATTCTTTATTTTCTCTAATGCTTTGTATAAAATGTTTACAGGTACTGCTTTATGAATGAAGAGGTTTATTTGGATTCATTCATTCCACTATATTACCTGTGATTCATGATATCTGGAGGCTGTTCCAAAGCCATAATTCACTAGGACTAAACACATTACAAGTGTTGTAACAAAATGAGAAGGGCTGTAAGGTTTATATGATCTAGAGGAAAAATAACCAGGTTATAACAGAAGGGTTCTACCACTCTCCCACTGACCCTGCAATAAAAATCAATTTGTGGGGTGAAACCTGAATCCCCGTAAAATCTTACATCAGGTGCATTTAAATGAATCCCCAGCTTGACCTTCACCAAAAATTTAATTAACAATTTACACTGAGGTATGTGGCTCTTGAACACTAATAAAGGGAAGTCTGTGACATTTCACTCAGTCTATTTTGCTTTCTATGGTAGAGTGTTGATTTCTTAGTGACTTTTGTCCATATTAAATCAGAATTCAGTGAATCGTATAAACTAATTGTACAGCCAAAACTACCTTTAAAAAAAGCTATCTTGCCTGGTTGAGCTAATGACTACAGACTACTAGGGTCTTGCTTTAAATTTCATTAGTAATAAGATGAACTTCTACACAACAAATCCAGTCACCAGCTGGTGGAGTTTTTTAACTGGATAATGTGCCCTAATGTCTTTTCCACCAGTTCATAGACAAGTATAACTGCAGTATATTTTATTCTTTTTAAAAGAAGGGAGAAGAAATATTAACTGTAAATGTACTGACATTAGTGATAAAAGTGCATAAGTCAACCAGTGAGCAGCTGAAAAAAATATATGAATATGGTTGACTAACCAGAAGGCATTGTGTGCTGCTTTAGAAATAGTACATCACAATTCCAAAAGGAAATTACCAGTAATTGAAAAAGAACTAGTGCTAGAGATGTCAGTTTCCTTTATGAAGATTCAAGAACACTGGCCTTGAGTGTACCCAGGGATCTATAGGTAAGATACTTCTACTTGTATCTGCACTACTGCCAAATTGTCTCTCAGGATTTGTATATTACAACGATCTATCCATCTGTATCTGCTCTTCACATTGCATTCCAAGCTAAAAATCGCCTCAGAATTATTCCAGCTATACCTATAAAGGCATCACCTCCAAACAATGAAGAAACTTTTCTAAAATCAAATTATTAAGTATGTGAAAGATTGTAGAATATGAATTCTTCAAACTTTCAGAAGCAAATAGGACCTCAAGCAGAATAGCAAACCTATAGAATGAAATATATTTTAAAAGCTATGATTGTAAAAAATTCTGCCAAATGTTATAGGCCAAAGCTTACATGATTTTTTGCATTAATAACAAAAAATATCCATGACAAACTAGGATTTTACATTGTCACTTGGCTGCATTCCATGGTTACTTGGAACTTAAAAGAAGCAGCAGAGACAGAACTCAGATTCTTGTCCAAAATCATAGGCCACTACCATTTGGAATTGAGAAGTAGTACAATGCATATGACAAACTAAGTTGGAAGCTGCTTGCCTGCTCCTCTGCAAGCTTCTTATATGACCTTGGGGAAGTGACATTCTGAAAGTCTCTCTGTGCCTCAGCTTCCCATCTGTAAAATGGGGATAACAGCATTTACCTACCTCACAGGGATGTTAGGAGGATAAACACATCAAAAAGCTGGTGAAGCACTGTGAAGAATATAGAAGATATCAGTATTATTTTTATGACTATGTGTACCTCTGTTTATTTGATTCTTATTATGCTCTTTGGTACATGGGATCAAAGAGCCATCTCCTGAAGGAGCTCTCCTCATGCCCCAAGGAAGGCAGACAACTATTTTAGGTAACCCAGCCACTGGGTTGACTTTACTGTACTTTATTGACAATACAGGGTCAAGGCCTTTGAAATTTTACCTCTGACCAATTTTACCAAGTTGGCTTGGTACAGGGAGGAGGGACTTCAGGAATTTGGAACTGTTGAAAGGACAGCCCTGATGAACAGAGGCGGGAGAGGAATCATCCACAGGAAAGCAGGTGAAACTTTGGTTCCTCGAAGCTTGGAGATAGTGGGGATAAGTTCGGCTGTGTATGTCTTGAGGGTAAAGTTATACTTTAAGTCAGACAATATGATGTAGGCCTTTTGTTGTTTCTACTCTTCTTTGACTGCTATGTTGCTATGGATAGATAAATACTGTATTTTGAAAAAGTTGTTCTGAGTCACTATCTCCTGTTGGACAGAGCCCTCAAAAAGAATCTGTGCAAGTGACCAGACACAGTCAGGCTTGCAGAGTAATCATGGCTGGTACAAAGAGGTGTTGTAGACTGGAGACCCAGTCTAAAAGTGGGGTGAATCATGGGATTCAACCCTGAAATAAGTGAATGTGTATGCCCTGTTGCTTCAAAGGATGCCTGAAAAGAGACAGAGAGGTTAAAGGTACACCTCACGCAGTACTATAAAATTATCTCAGATATGATGGTAATTAGGGACACATAAGTACCTTAGAAATACAAGGTTTCAGAGTAGCAGCCGTGTTAGTCTGTATCCGCAAAAAGAAGAACAGGAGTACTTGTGGCACCTTAGAGACTATATGCATCCGAAGAAGTGGGCTGTAGTCCACGAAAGCTTATGCTCTAATAAATTTGTTAGTCTCTAAGGTGCCACAAGTACTCCTGTTCTTGTTTTTTTAGAAATACAACTGACGAGGTCAATTCTAATAGGCAGCTGTGATACACATTCACATTTGCCAGTATTTATGGTATTTTTGAAATCATTTTACAATGATAATTAAAGATGCAGACATAAGATTTACTTTAGTGATGTTGCCCTTTGTTTATTTTTGTCTTCTTCCAGTTTAGAGTTTAAGCTGCTCTTTCCAGAGCAATAGAAATGGCTGCTACTTATCTCTGAGAAAGAAGATTTTATTTTTGAGTGCATGATTTATAAACAAAAATACAGAAGAACATCACACATTTGAACACATAATGCAACAATACACTAAAGAAATCTTAACTAGGAGGATCTGAAAAAAATCTAATTTTTTTTGTTTATATAAAAATTCAGTCCTTTAAGAACATAAGAACGGCCATACTGGGTCAGACCAAAGGTCCATCTAACCCAGTATCCTGTCTTCCGACAGTGGCCAATGCCAGGTGCCCCAGAGGGAATAAACAGAACTGGTAATAATCAAGTGATTCATCCCCTGTTGCCCATTCTCAGCTTCTGGCAAACAAATGCTCGGGACACCATACCTGCCCATCCTGGCTAATAGCCACTGATGGATGTATCCTCCATGAACTTATCCTATCGGTTTTCACCAAGAAGGTTGGTGGTGATTGGACATCTAACATAGTGAATGCCAGTGAAAATGAGGTTGGATCAGAGGCTAAAATAGGGAAAGAACAAGTTAAAAATTACTTAGTATTCATATGGAGACATCCAAGGTCGAGGAAGCTATCCAGCTACAGAGGACTGCTGTCACACCACTGGGGAGGACGATATAGCTCTATCACAGGGAGGACACTGGCTGCTGGTTACTTATCGCAGCAGGCAGTGCTCCACCCCTACTCCCAACCCACCCACCAAGGTGATGGAAAACCGATATGTTGCTCTGGCAACAAGAGATAAGGAATCACCCCCAAAGGTGGAGCAGGAGAAGCCATGTAGCCCCAAGGCTGGGAGGATCACAGCCACCACTCCCAGGAGGAAATGTAGGTTAGTGGTGGTTGGTGATTCTCTTGTGAGGGGGACGGAGGCACCCATCTGTTGCCATGATATGCCATCCCGGGAGGTATGCTGTCTGCCAGGGACCATATCCGAGACGTTATGGAGGGATTCTCAAAGGTCATCCAGCCCTCTGACTACTACCCCATGATGGGCACTAATGATGCTGTGAGGTATGACCCTCAGCAGATCTGAAGTGACTACAGAGCTCTGGGAGTAAGGATGAAGGAGTTTGGAGCCAGGTGGTGTTCTCTTTGATCCTTCCAATCAAGGGTATGGGGCCAGGCAGACACAGATGCATCCTAGATGTGAATGCCTGGCTGTGAAGATTGTGTCACCAGAAGAACTTTGGCTTTCTTGACCATGGGATGCTGTTCCAGGAAGAAGGACTGCTAAGCAGAGATGGGGTCCACTTATTGAGGAAGGGGAAGAGCACATTTGGATACCGACTGACTAACCTAGTGAGGTTACTTTTTGTGTTATATTAAATAGTTATCCAATTGAATTATTATAAAAAATATCCTATAAAACAACAATTAGCACATCCTACAGCCCTTACTCAGGTAAAACTCCCATTGACTTCAATGGATGGCTTTACCTGGGAGAGTGCGGGGAGACTGGCTAATTAAGGACATAGGATTTTGCCCTAATTGATTTGAGTTCTTCTACAAAATCTAATGATTAACTATTCAGCATTCATTCTGCCTTGATTAAAATACATTATTTTCACTATCCCTACCCCTCCAAACACATGAAAATGGGTCATCCTGGAAAGTAAATAAGACATCTGTTTTAACTGCTGTTTTTAACTGTTGGGCATGCTGCTAGCAGTTATCAAGTGCCATTCTTCCAAAGAGCTAATGCTTGCATAATTATTTTAAAGTTACTAAATTCATTTTCATCAGGCGAGGTGAGATGACATGAATCATGTTACATACCTATGTCCCTGAGCTGCCTTTGCTCCAACTGTCCTATAAGCCTATTTGCACATGGCTTTCAAAAGGTCAAGAAAAAGTGGCTGGCATACTGACAATTCATATTTATTCTAATTGCTATAATCTAGTAGAAATTTACCTTGGCCAATAAATCACTTCCAAGCACTCTTTCATAATGCAAGGCTAGCCTTTATCACAAGGCCAGCTGTCAGCTTTTTTTTTTTTTTTTTTTTTTTTTTGAAGACACAAAACTTTGGATCTATAAAACCCATAAATTTAATCTTTAATATCTGAGTCATCAAGAAAAGTTAAACTAGATATTTATTTCTTGTCCAACATAGTTTACTTTTCATTAAAAAAGGAGAAGCTTGAAAAGAACATATATTATTAAATCAATTTTGATCACTCCTATGTTTATTTTAGCTTTCATATTTCTTGTTTCATTATTCAGTTGGTATAATCACACAATAAAATAGGACATTAAATATATATATGTTCCTCATTTCTAATGCATGGGATTGTGTATATTCTTGCCTAGAGCTAGCACAGTAGAATTAGAACACTGCACTCACATACCTAAACTATGATATAATGGTATTAAGAATCTGACTAAACAGCAAAAGTAATGGAACTAGGAGTTCAATTTCACCATTTTATGTGTAGGCATTGAGGCCCATACTTTGTTTTATGGTGTCATGAACTGAGACTCTCCTGAAATGCGGTCATACAATGTGTGTGTTAGATATCAACCTTAGTTTTGGATTTGTTTACAGTAAAAATGGGTTCCAAAAGTAACTGTTTTGATTTTTTTAAGCTCTTGGTTTTTACTTTACTAAAATATATTTTGATACTTTGAATCCCTTGCTTTGTAACTGACTCACTTATCCATTGATTCTTTGGAACCATTGTCACAGTTCAGGGCAACTGCACATGTATTCCCTCTACATGGTGCACCCAGGGCACCCACTCTAGGCTCCTGGGCGCATTTCTCTTGGTTAGATGGCTCTCTCTCCCACCTTCCCCCCCCCCGGACCCATTTTTTTCCAGGCTGCACAGTTCTCCACCCACACTGTGATATTCCCAGCAAGCCAGATTGCCTAAACTGGCCAGCAGCATCTGTTATACTTTCTCTCCAAAAGCTATGCACAAGGTAGACCGCTAAATAGTCACAAAAACAACAAGGAGTCTGGTGGCACCTTAAAGACTAACAGATTTATTTGGGCATAAGCTTTCATGGTGAGGTTTTTACCCACGAAAGCTTATGCCCAAATAAATCTGTTAGTCTTTAAGGTGCCACAAGACTCCTTGTTGTTTTTGTAGATACAGACTAACACGGCTACCCCCTGTTACTTGACAAATAGTCACAAGTTACCACACAGCTTTTTATAAGCAAGCACATTTATTCTAAAGGGAAAAGCTTTAGAGAGAAAACATTAAATACAAAAGAAGAATCGACATATATGCTAAAATGTTTATCACATATTCCCCCCTACCCCACCATCCCCCAACTCCAGCAGGGACTCTGGTAGGAGACAGTCTTTTAAATACCAGAAAGGGTTTTTTTTTCTATGGTTACAATTTCATAACACCCTTAGTTCAAAATCAGAACAACCATGAATAGGTTAGTCTTTTCTTTATACAGCTTGGGCCTTTGACTCTGAAAACAGGTAATTAGCAAAAAATGGTCCTCTTCTCAAGGTATCGCTTGAAAAGGCTGTGGTTTTGCCTAACTGGAGATGGAGGATTTGGAGTCACCTCCTTTAAGATTCCTCAGGAAAAAATCACTTGATACGGTTTATCCCAAAAGTCTATTGTTGTCGGGCACATTGTTGAATACTGTAGCCTGATTTAGGGTGTACTAATAATATTAATTTGGATAATATGGGAATTTAATTCATTAATGTATTTAATTTTTAATTTATTAATATTAATAATAATTATTATAATCAATATTAATTAGTATGGATTTTAGGCTCACCGATCTGTTTGATCAGAAGATAAAAGTTCTTGTCCTGAATCAGGCTCCACAGAATTTACAAAGGACCCTCGGAGGTATGACAGGAAGCTCACATCTCCTCAATATATGTTCCATTCTACATGCATCCGAAGAAGTGGGCTGTAGTCCATGAAAGCTTATGCTCTAATAAATTTGTTAGTCTCTAAGGTGCCACAAGTACTCCTGTTCTTCTTTTTGCGGATACAGACTAACACGGCTGCTACTCTGAAAACTGAGACAGAGATAGTCTTAAAGACTTTTTATTAAAATCAATAATAGTAAGTAAATGGTAAAATACACAGAGTTACAAAGTTACAATTGCATTACTGCTATTCAAAAGATACATATGCTAATATAGTATTATATGCAACAAAGCTTTGGTTAATATACTCACACCCTTCCTTGATAACCTGGTGGAAAGAGACAGAGGAACAGCCTTGTGGTTCAGGTTTCTCTATTCTTGAGTGAGGAATGCAGTGCTTAGAAGAAACTAATGCTATGAGCTATTAAAGTGAACTTAGGGTTTACTTGAGTAACTTAAACTTAAAATCAAAACCTAATAAACAAAGAAAAAAACTTAGGGAAAGCAAGCTTAGCCTAGTTCCTTTGAAACTTAAAGTTTAAGAAGAACAAGTACAGCTTACTAATAGCAGTAGCCATCGTAGATAGATAGAATAGATAGATAGAGAGAAATAGAAGAAGAAAGAATAGAAATGGAGTCAGTAAGAATGAAATACTCTATCGAGGTGTGTCACCTCTTTTATAGGGCCCAATATAGATATGCTAACTTTGCTTTAGCATAACATACAGGATATGGCCTGTAGGTCTCTTGCATTAGAGCCAAACTTACTTTTAATATAAATCTATAAACCTATTACAATAAACCAAATACTTAAACTATAAGAAAAGATTATATATATATATATACACACATATACATACACCAAGCAATCAGGTTAGTCCTATAGGCTACAATACAGTTCTTTGAAATTCATAATAATTTCCAGGTCTCACATTCCATCTTCCCCCTAGACAGGTGTCATATAATCCTGGCCGACAAAAATACATCACCTTTGCATTTGTGTATTTGCCCTTAATATTCATTCACAGCATATATATTGTACTTTAAAGACTCATTTGCAATCCTTATGATTACTGCAGATGCCTATAAACTAATAGTGGTACAGATTTTTTTTTCTTTTTTAATTTGCAGTCCTCAGATTTCCTTGCTCCCATTCGGTCTGGCTCTAAGGCTGGATGTGTGAGCAGAGTTCCAGTCATCTGAGAAAAGTATTTGGTGATTAATTAATGGAGATATCCCATCTCCTAGAACTGGAAGGGACCTTGAAAGGTCATCAAGTCCAGCCCCCTGCCTTCACTAGCAGGACCAAGTACTGATTTTGCCCCAAATCCCCAAGTGGCCCCCTCAAGGATTGAACTCACAACCCTGGGTTTAGCAGGCCAATGCTCAAACCATTGAGCTATCCATTTCTATCTCTATCACTGAGAAGGCTTCTCCATCCTTTGTCCAAGAGTCACAGTTTTAGGGTACTCCTGGAGTCCTGTTAGCCATTGGTACCATTTTGGATTCCAGCAGCAAAGAGCAGTCTTTTTCATCTGCTTCCAGCTCAGCATTTATGACCTATTATTTCAGATCCAGACTTTGCTAAAGTAATCTATGTCTTTATGACTTCATTGGTGAATTATTGCCATTTGTTCTACAACGGCCTACAGCTGAGAATCATTCATAAATGACAGTGGCAGGTTGAGGATAATACTAAAGATGGGAAGCTGCAAAGAGGATAATTCTAATTTTCCATTGGCTTCTTCTTCCCTTCTAGATGCAATTCGAAGTGTTGACATAGAGATAGGAAGTCTTATATGGTTTGGGGCCCAATTATCTGAAAGAACACCTCTCTCCCTATGGACCATTACAGTAATTGAAGTCAGTTGGGGTACTTAAGACAAAAATACTGTAGTTTTACACATCTGTAGGCCAAGCTTTATTACTGGAGGGAAATAGTTTCAACCACTGGTCTGACAAAGCCAGAGTCCACTGATATTTAGGACACAATGTAGGTCTCATTTCTTTTTTCAAACATTTGCTTAAGGGATGGCGGGGTCATATTCCTGTTTTCATAACTTTTAAGACAAGAAGAGACCATTATGACTGCCTAATCTGACCTCTAGCTTGCCAAAGGCCACAGAACCTCAACCCAGTAGTTTCTACATCTTTCATAACTTTCAGGAGTGTCTAGTCTATTCTTTCTTGGAAAAGAGGCAAAGATTATGTTTTTGTTAAAATTTTATATGCATCCTATCACAGGACACTCCACCCCTTCAGGGGATTAGCTTCCCCTGGTTTGGCGCCCCCTTAAACAGTTGCACAGCCCGTTCCCCCACTCACTCTCTCCACTACTCTCCTCTTGCTCACAGAATTGTAGTGCAGCTACTTTGTTACTCAGCCCTCTGGCAGGTCACGTCATGGTTTCCCTTCTGGAGTTTGGGGGACACTTTCCAAGTCTCTCCAGACTATCAGCATTCAATAGTGCTCATTCCCACTGCTCCGACCTGTTACTTCTCCCATGACTCAGGAAATCTGCTAAGTCATTGCTCTTGGCAGTCCCACTTGGCAATGGTTGGTAGGGGAACTCAGGCCTGCCTTGTACTCTGGGTTTCAGTCCAGGGCCCTTTACCAAGCAGTCAAGGTCTGCATCTTCCCTAACCTTACTATTCTCATCTTTGAGCTACTTCCTACCTTGCTTCCACTCTTCCTAGTCAGACCCCTCTCCCCAAGGGTCTTCTAGGTCTCAGGGACTCCTATCCCCCCTTCCCTCTCTACCTCATGGAGAGTGACTGTCACTCTTAACCCTACAACCAGTCTCTGGGCTTTATGCAGTGTAGTTATAGCTGTGTCAGTCCCATGATATTAGAGACACAAGGTGGGTGAGGTAATATCTTTTATTAGACCAACTTCTGTTGGTGAGACCACAGACCAGGACACCAACTCAAAGCAGCACCAGACCCTGCCAGGACATCAGATGCAAAGCCTGCAGACATATCTTCACTGCCACAATGATCAACAACACCACAATACACCTTTCACAATCTACAGATCCTACACATTCCTATCTCAACATGTGGGCAACCCAATAACAAGTATGTGAATGAAACCAGACAATCACTATGCTCTCAGACTGACACAGAAAAATGATAAAAAAACAAAAGCACATCTACCAGTGTGATATATGCCATCATGTGCTAGCAATGTCCCTCTGCCATGTACATTGGCCAAACTGAACAGTCTCTATGCAAAAGCATAAATGGACACAAATCAGACATCAAAACTGTAACATTAAAAAAACAGTAGGAGAGCACTTCAATCTCCCTGGACACTCAATAATAGACTTAAAAGTAGCCATTCTTCAACAAAAAAACAGACTTCAACTAGAAAATGCAGAACTGGAATTAATTTGCAAACTTGACACCATCATATTAGGCCTGAATAAAGACAGAGTGGCTGGGTCACTACAAAAACGTAATTTTCCCTCTGTTGATATTCACCCCTTCTTGTCAACTGTTAGGAATGGGCCACATCCACCCTGATTGAATTGGCCTTGTTAGCACTGACCCCCCCCCACTTAGTAAGGCAACTCCCATCTTTTCATGTGCTATTTATTTATACCTACCTACTGTATTTTTCACTCCATGCATCTGATCAAGTAGGTTATAGCCCACGAAAGCCTATGCCCAAATACATATGTTAGTCTCTAAGGTACCACAAGGACTCCTTGTTGTTTTTACTTTCACAAAGTGATCACTCTATATCTGACACCGCAGCCCTAATCCTCAAAGGAACCCTGTGTAACATCTTCAAAAGGTGAGCCTGGGAGCTTAAATTAATCATTCTGCTAGACACTAAAAACCATGGACTGAACAGTGATACTGGATTTTTGTTTTATTACAACCACCGGTAACCTACCATCCCCCTCTTTTTGTCCTATGTCTGCAGAGATGTTAACAGGCCACCTTGAATGGTCCCTTACAATATGTGCTAACTACTTATGCTAAACAATCTGTTCTACTTGCATTTTGCTGTGACTTTGGGAGTTCCTTTATCAGATCTGAAGAGCAGTTCTGTGTGGTTAAAAGTTTGTCTCTCTCACCAAGAGAAGTTGGTCCAATAAAAGATGTTACCTCAACCAATTTGTTTTTCTTGGCTCTGTGTAAGCCTGCTCATTTACATGAGTTTGCTTCCAATTAGCAGCCTCCTCATGGCCTAAATTTTTACCTGATTGCTGCTTAATTGGTGGATTGGGCCTGTCTGACCTAATTCAACCCTCACGGGGCCAGTACAGGGAGCCCACCCCATCACATGCCCTGAGATATGATAGGGTACATCTCAAATATCTATAAACAAATTCAAGGTTCGGGGAGGGAAGAGTGGCCTTCAACATTACCTATAGAGAAAGCAGTAGCAACTGCGAACACATTTACAACTTAAACTGATTGATACAATTATTTAAAATTAGCAGCTTTGTACAAAAAGAAATCACTCCTGAGACGAGAGACAAATTGTCAAGCTTCGATACAGAGCAAATTGAAGCAGAAAATAAGTTTACTGTATAATGGAAATGCTGACAACCCATTGGATTGTGTTATATCTTTGTCTGCTAGATAAGTCAAAAGCCTTACTCTAATCAAGATATATCATGTCTACTGCTTCCCTCCATCCACTAGGCCAGTAAAACTGTTAAAGAAGGAAATTAGGTTGATTTGACATGATTTGTTCTTGACAAATCCATGCTGGTTATTCCTTATAACCGTATTATCCTCTAGGACAGTGGTGGGCATGGCCCACACAGCTTCCTGCAGCTCCCATTGGCTGGGAACGGTGAACCATGGCCAGTGGGAGCTGCAGGCGGCCATGCCTGTGGACAGTCAATGAAAACAAACTGTCAGCCCACCAGTGTATTACCCTGATGGATCGCGTGCAGCCCACAGGCTGCAGGTTCCTCACCACTGCTCTAGGAACTTACAAATTGTTTAAATCACTTGTTCCAGTATCTTTCCAGGTATCAAAGTTAGGCTGATCGGTCTATAGTTCCCTTGGTCCTTCCCCCCCCCCTTTTAAAGACAGGTACTAGCCCTTCTCCAGTTCTCTGGGACCTCATCTATCCTCCTTGACTTTTCAAGGATAATTGATAAGAATTCCGAGATTGTTCTTTAAGTACTCTAGGACAAATTTTGTCAAGCCCTGCTGACTTGAATACATCTAACTTATCTAAATATTCTTTAACCTGTTCTTTCCCTGTTTTTGGTTTATGTTCCTCCCCCCCTTGTTGTTAATATTGTGTTCAGCATCTGGTCACCAGTTATCTTTTTATGGAACACTGAAGCAAAATAGGCATTACACATTATTAAACAAATAATTAAAGCACGAATAATCCTGCTACATCAGAGCTAAATATTATTATTATCATTATTAGATGATGATGACAGGGCATAGATTACAGGTTTTATTGTTGAATCACTTCCCAGAACTGCCTTTCCCATTATTCCAGTCTCCTAAATTGCATTAAACTACTCAACATGTTAAGAGATTTAATTTTATATCTCAGATTTGCCAACCCCTATACAAAGACAAGGCCTGGTTACTTTCCAAACAAGTCTGAAAATAACTAACAAGCAACCACAGGCAGATGGCCTTTCTCTCTACTGATATTACATGTAGGAAGTATGCTTAGAGGGAAAGTCTATCAAGATCTTTGGAGTCATGTCTGTGTGTTATTTATTTTAAAATTACCTAATGTAGTGTCTTTTTTTCCACTGTTTCCTTTTAGCCTTAAAGTTTAATCCAAATTTATTTATAAATGTGTTTTAGATTTTTTTCTCTTCAATTTATTTAATTTCCATTAAAAGAAGGCATATAACAATTTACTAAACTAAATTACCAAGTTTAGCACAGTAAAATTTTGTTATAACCATTTCTTATTTCATTTAAATTAATAAAAAATACCTATCTAGATTATAGGCATCTGAAAACTCTTAACATCCAGAATTTTATTATTAGGTTTGCACAGATATTTTAAAAAACCAGCTAGTTTACATAAATATTTCATCTACGTCATTTATTTTGAAGGCCAATGGTGTTTACTGGGACAAAGTTTTAGGGAGTAAATAGTGCATAGGTAAAATATAAGATGATTTAAAGCATGCAATTGAGTAGAAAGGAGGTGAGAAAAAGTGGTAAGTTCTGTTTTTATTTCTAGGGTCCCTATCTGATACCAGCTTAGAATTTATAACATGCACATGCACCTTCCTGATATAGTGAATCAAGATTTTAGGACTAGACTGACATGGGGTCAAGGAGCTTTCACTTATTCATTCAGAGAGCAGACCTTGCTTGGGATCCAACACTCTGCCCTGCCTCAGATACAAGCTCTTTGTAAACACTGCACACATTTAATTATACATTATTTAGAAAAGAAAAGCAAGATATGACACACATTTACACTCTGCAAATAGTCTAGCAGTTTGACACATTAGAACAGGTGCATCTACTCAGCTACATTGTATGCAGTTTGGGAACAGCAGAGGATCTTTTACCATGTATCTTTTGCAAAAATAAAGTAAAATATTCGAAGTGCATTGTTCAAGTTTAAACACTTTCCCCTATTTTAATATACTGTATCTAAGCTGCATCACATACTACTTTGCTAAATGGCTGCTGCAGCAGTGGTTCAATAGGATTTTGAGGTGATTAAGTCTTCAGCAGGATGTTGTCAGTGACCAGGATGTATGTGGCCTATAGGTTAGAACAGGTATCAGTAGCCAGGACTAGGAAACCAGGGTCAGAAGTAGAGTCAGAGACCAGATGCCTGAGCCAAGGGTCAGAGACAAAATCGGCCAAGGGTCAAAGCTGGGTTACCTGGAGAGAGGCAAGGCAAAGCAGGGACAGGGCTAGGTCTAGCTAGGGCTACAAACACACAGCAATGGGCAAATACTTTGAGTAGCTGCTGAACCGCTACAGCTGCTTCTGGGCTTAAGAGCTGGTCTGCTAACTCTTCCATAGGCAGCACAGCCACCCAGGCAGTCTACTACAGGCCAGCTGTACTTGTTATGTTGTCTGGAGACTGGCTCTGCTTCGGGCCCTGAGTCCTGACAGATATCACCAACAAAGAGATGCAGGGTTGCTTCTTACTATGAGACCTATATGAGATAGTTAAAACATACAATGTGTAATAAAGGCATCAATACTGGAACCATAGACAGTGATGAAAAATTGTCAGAGCACAGAAAGATCAACTATGTTAAAAAATAAAACCCACAGAAAATTGTATGCATCTGGCAAGGGGATTAGGAATTCTTGCAGCAAGAACATGTGATGCATGTGTGGTTTGAGATGAGCAGGAGGAGTCTGGTTGAAGCTTCCTGGAAGTTTGAGTCATAAAGCACTTTTGAGAGTGAACTGACCCAGTAAGCTGGTGTTGTATGATGCAGTCAATTCACTAGCAGTCCCATCTCCTCTAGTTTAATATTTTATTTGAAAGCAACAAATAATCCCATTTTTATAGCCTCTGTGGTTGCAAGGGTAATCTAGTGAATGTAAAGTATTGCAGATGAGCCTTGTTTTAGGGCTTGATCCTGGCAAATGCTGAGCGATATCAACTTCCATTAAAGTCAGGGTTTGATGAGGGGGTCCATCACCTTGCCAGATTGGCTTTTTACTGATTTATGGACAGACAAAAATGTTTTAAGATATCAATTGCACACATTCATATCAATAATTGTATTTATTCTTCTTGAACAGTCACAGGGAAAGGATAATATAGCTTTGCTAGAAGAGCCAAGGCATCTATGGTACATCCCTGTGCTCATAATGACAATTTAAGGGCCCGATTTTCAGGATAGGACTCCAATTTTCAGGTTCATTTTAAAAAACAGACATCTTAGAACCTACAAAATTTCGTTCACAATTATTAGAGGGCAAAATATCAAAGGCTGACTCAACATTCTTTTGAAAATCAGGTTGTCAACAATAACCATTCAACTGATGATCACTGTAGCTGTGGAATACAGAGTTTGGGCTCATCAGAAGAACATGTGTAGAGTTCTGCAACTCCTCCCCTGGCCCAAATCTAAGTCCTAGTTTATCCAAACCAAATCTCTGAACATTAAGAAAGTTATATTTCTGGTATATGTAAAGATAGAGTATAAGTGCTTATTTTAAATCTGATTTTGGAGGAGAAAAAGCTACCAAAACAAACACAAAACAAGGCCAAAACCACAGAAATCTAAACTACAGTTCTCAAAATATTCAGAAGAGTGGACTGCTTCATTTTTACACCATTTCCAAATAACATGCCCCTTCATTTTCCTTCAAAATATATTAGTGCAATCCAACAGGCAATTGCACTCATTATCTCTCCCACAACACTGGAAATGTGGAACACAAACAACTGTAGAGAGTGCAGTTGCATGTTGCAATCCCTCAGTAGCCTGGAGCTGAAGAAGCAGTGATAAATCAGCTTTCTTTGTTAAATCAGACCAAAAAAGGCTCGCTCCTCTTGGGGAGTAACAGCATGAAGTTTCAGGAAGGTGGATTCAGAAAACTGCTTCCTCCAGGCAATCAGCACATTTCTAAAAGTTGTAAGTTTGGTATTGATGCTGAATCCCCTCACCCCCAGTAAACATGCTCATGCTAAAAGTATTCAATAATCTGCCAGTAACTGGCCATCAGATACTATGGTGATCAGAACAGGATATAGACAAAGTACATATCCCTTCTTTTTCCCATATATTATTAATGAAACAAATGTTCATGAAAAAGGGGATATAGAATTGATGTCCTGGCTCCTACAGCAAAACTATATAACTCTCTTTGTAATTGTTCAAGAAGAATGAATTAAAAAAAATATAACAGCAGGAGAGAAAAAAGAGGGAGAAGAACAGGAGTACTTGTGGCACCTTAGAGACTAACACATTTATTTGAGCATACGTTTTCGTGGGCTACAGCTCACTTCATCAGATGCATAGAACTGAACATATAGTAAGAAGATATACGTATACATACAGAGAACATGAAAAGGTGGAAATTGCCATACCAACTGTAATTAGAGTATGGCCTTGAACTCAGAGGACTTGGTTTGCAGGATTATTTATTCACAGAAGCGATACAATTGTATTCTGCCCCACTTTTAAGCTAAGTTTGTAACTGAACTGGAGCAAAGGGGAAAAGCAAAAGTGATTCGAAGCCAACTTTTTAGCCTGTTTTCCATCTTGCCAATTCTGGGGTTTGCCAAACTCACCTCCTACAACAAAGTCAGATAAACATATGGGCTTTTCAGGGAAAATCCTGGGCTGCCTACTGAGGGTATCTCTAAGGTTACTTTGTGTTACTCCTGTGTTGAAAAAGGTCCTATCAAATATCAGGAACAATGCATCTAAACTCTGACCTAGAGAGTGTGTTTTGGAGAGAGTGTAGTTATGATGCCTATTCAATCTTTGTCTTCACTGTTAAGATTAGAAACAACTGTGACAATTGTGATAGTAGTTTTGTGATCTGGACAAATGTCCAATAAAAACTGCTCTGAGACCAATAACTTGCTTCACAACTTGCTTCACTAAATACTGTAGCTATAAAAAAAGAAAACTTTGGTTGACTTCGAACTCAGATTGACACTGGAATGATAAAAGAGAATGGGGCTGGGGTGATTGAAGAGAGGGAAGAACAAAAGAAATGATAAAGAGCATTAAGAAAATTGCACAAATATCCTTCTCTGTTTATGAAAAAACAAAATAGTCTCCAAATGATCAGTTTCATGTACATTTTTAACAGAATCTGAAAAGAAACTTCTCAAAAAAGTTGCAACCCTAATTTACATACTTATTGTTAGTTCCTATACCTAGGGAACAAAAGGAAGGCATATTTCAATTCTCTGCATGATTATATCTGACTTGGTGTACTTAAATATTTTCTGTTGTATTGAGTCAATGCATAGTTTTCTAGGTTTCTGAGAATTGTGGTCTTAGTTTAGGTAGTGAGTTTTAGGTGGCTATTTTAAAAACTACAACTGATATACAATACACACATCATCTCAGTCATCATACATTCTTGTTTTAGTTTCTGTGAAGTGGCCAGATAAATGAGTTATAATTAAAATTGTAGTAAACTTTTCACTTCCAACTTTGGCAAAGAACAGATCCCCCCAAAAGATTATGATCTTAGTTTTATTGTCAAGTAAATACAGTCTTCAGTGTGAGTTAAAATGACATCAATATATCAGCTAATGTTGATCAGAAATGTTCTGAAATCCCATCCTGTGGGAGAATGAAGTTCTGCGAAGGATGTGAACACAAGATATCCAAATTGCCTGTAGATAGTTATAAATTTTGACATTGTCTGAACATAGCTAGGAAAGGGTGGGCTGAAAATCTCTACTGTGCACTTTCAAATCCACTTTAAAAAATGTTCAACAAAACAAAACAAAAAAATTGAAGGCCACCACAGAGAGGAGGGGGAAGAGAAGAAAAGAAAGGAAGAAGAAGAGATGGAACAATCTGAAGTGAAGAGTACAGGAAAAGTAAAGCAGGAAGCATTTTGTATTAAAGCTTCCAAAAATATTCTTACATGGTTTTCTCTCTGAGAGACCAGTTCTGGCTTCTGAGGCAGAAAATACACAGCTCCATTTAAAGTTAGTAAAAAATGCATACTAGTATGTAAGACCAGAATTTAGCCTTAAGACTGGAACTAGGTGGGCTAGGAGCCAGGTGCTGGTGGTGGGAAGAGTTGGATGAAGAGACTGGAATTTGGAGCCAGGAAGGGGAGATTGAGACTGACTGGGAAAAGCACAAGTAGAAGGAAGGGAGACTGGACTGACAAGAACAGCTGGAGGAGAAGTGTGTGATATTGTGCCCTTAAGGGCTGAGCTTCCCAGACAGCCTGGACAGGGTGATTATGTACAGCCAACTGGAGCCAGACACAGAATAAAGCAAATCTCTTGTAAGCACCCTAAGCATGGACTGATCACTGAACATCACATGGCACCAAGAGTAAAAACGGAACTAAGTGGAAGAATGGAGCAGTCAAAAACCCCACCAGAGTTGAAACTCTCTGGAAAGGTGGACTGTGATTGCTAGAGCTACTACTCAGGATTAGACCCTGCAGAAAGTCATTAAGGGTATTAGCAAAAGATGTCCTGGACACCATATTCCCGGCCCCTCTTATCAGTTTAAGGGAGAGCTCTCTGTACTTGATGGGATTTTATTTAAAGGCACTAGGAGGGTGATTCCTTAAGTGTTATAGTAAGATGACATGTTAATAAGGATACATGAAAGTCATTTAGGGTCTGAAAAATCTAAGAGTTGGTCTAGAGACATTTGATACTGGCATCAAATGATCAGCAACATCACGGAAGCTGTTAAGGCTTGTATATGCCAACAATACAGACCAAGTCAAGATAAAAAGCGGATACTGTTGGCAAAGGAAAAATTGCCCCTCTCACCCTCGAGCAAAGTAAGTATCAATTTGTTCACACTGGGTGGAAAAAACATATGTACTTGTCCTATACTATTATTCTCACTTCCCTGAGATAGCCTTATGAGATTCTTCACCTAAACAGGTCATTGTATATGTTAATTCTATTTTTGCTATATATGATATTTCTTACATAGTAATGTCTGACTATGGATCACAATTTTATGGGCATGAGTTTAAACTTTTTGCAGTGAAGTGAGGTTTAGACATGTAACTGCTAATCCCCATTATTCCCAATCCAATGGGAAGATAGAAAACCATGTCAAAATAGTAAGGAGCTTACTGAAAAAGAATGCTAAATAAGACTCTGATCTACATTTAGTACTGTTACATTACAGAATGACACCTGCTGATATTTTGGTCAACAAAAAACTGAAAACCGGAATAACAACATTGTTATGAACTGATGTCACAGTCAGTGGAGAACTGCAATATAAAGAAATAGATAAAGGAAAACAAAAATATGAATCAGGTTTCAGCATGGTAGTCGTGTTAGTCTGTATCAGCAAAAACAATGAGGAGTCCTTGTGGCACCTTAGAGGCTAACACATTTATTTGGGCGTAAGCTTTCATGGGCTAAAACCCACTTCAGAGCCAGAAGGGTACCCAGAAGTCACCTACTACAGGACATGCCCAACAAAGAAAGTAATAGAATGCCCCAAGCCATCACCTACAGCCCCCAACTAAAACCTCTCCAGCGCATCATCAAGGATCTACAACCCATCCTGAAGGACGATCCCTAATTCTCACAGATCTTGGGAGACAGGCCAGTCCTCGCTTACAGACAGCCCCCCAACCTGAAGCAAATACTCACCAGCAACTACATACCACACAACAAAAACACTGACCCAGAAACCAATCCCTGCAACAAACCCATTGCCAACTCTGTTCACATATCTATTCAAGGGACACCATCATAGAAGCTAACCACATCAGCCACACCATCCAGGGCTCGTTCACCTGCACATCTACCAATGTGATATATGCCATCATCATGTGCCAGCAATGCCCCTCTGCCATGTACATTGGTCAAACCAGACAGTCTCTACACAAAAGAATAAATGGACACAAATCAGACAGCAAGAATTGTAACATTCAAAAACCAGTTGGAGAACACGTCAATCGCCCCGGACACTCAATAACAGACTTAAAAGTGGCAATTCTTCAAAATATATATTCAAAAACAGACTCCAACGAGAAACTGCAGAACTAGAATTAATTTGCAAACTGGACACCATCAAATTAGGCCTGAATAAAGACTGGGAGTGGCTGGGTCACTACAAAAAGTAATTCTCCCTCTGCTGATACTCATACCTTTTGGAAATGGGCCACCTTGACTGCATTGGCTTTGTTAGCACTACAAAAGGAATTTTCCCTCTGTTGATATTCACCCCTTCTTGTCAACTGTTGAGAATAGGCCACTTCCACCTTAATTGAATTGGCTTGTTAGCACTGACCCCCCACTTGGTAAGGCAACTCCCATCTTTTCATCTGCTATAATATATATTCTTCTTATTGTATTTTTCACTCCATGCATCCAATGAAGTGGGTTTTAGCCTACGAAAGCTTATGCTCAAATAAATTTGTTAGTCTCAAAAATATGAATAGCATTTGGGGTCATGGAAGCTGCCACCATTTCATGAAAATGACATTGTGAGGCTCTATAATGGTAAACAAAGGTCACAATCAGTAATGGTATCACAAGAAGTAACCATGTGGTCATATGAAGTTGTTATCCCCAGATGGATATGTACTACAGAGGAAGGCGGCACCTTCTCCAAATCTCAGAAGGGATAGGAGGCAACGAATCTGCTGTTCTGCCCAAGAGGGTCTCAGACATCAACCACCACAACAGCAGCAGCAGGTTGAGCAAATGAAGCCCCAGGACAGGGGACAACTAAAATTAGTGGACATTTGAGTGTGCCTCAGTTTCCCATCCGTAAAATGGGGATAATTCCACATACCACTTCAAATAAATTAATGAACGCTTGTGAAGCATTCAGATACAATAGTGATGTGTTCCATAGGAAAGCTCATGAGGAAAATAATAATTCTGTATTCAGATCAGAGTTTGAACAGTATGCAGGAAGTAATTCATGGAACCATGCATTGAAGAAAAAGGAGAAAATAAAATACTGAATAGCTGTTCATGAATTGAGCACCATCCATCCTGTGAACTGAAAGAGGTGTGAGGAGGGGAAGCCGTGGAAAATAGTATATGATCATGCAATTAAAGACTATCATAATGCATACATACAAAATGGCCAAATTAAACTAACACAGGCAACCTTAATTCTGGCAATTCCTAACTTCCAAGTGTTTGACTCTGCGCCCTCACACACACACACACACACACACACTTTTCCCAAAGCAATAAGTAATATGTCACTCTAATTTGTGAAAACTTTGGGCAGATTTTCAAAGGCCTATGGGGTTTAGGAGCCACGCTTGATTTCAGTGGGGCTTGTGATCTTAAATCACATAGGTGCTTTTGAAATTAAACTTCTCAGTTATTTGTGTTTTGGATCCCTCAAAAGTCGTTCTTATGCAGGTATACTAAAAAAGGCCCTATGGGTTTTAAATACATTTGCCATAGGTTCAAGAGCCTGAAGTACTGCAGCACTTTTTTTTTGTTCAAGTGTGCGTGTCATCCCTTCTGTTTCCCCTCTCTTCTCTGCCCTCCCCAAATCTACACCAATTCTAGATCCATTTATTCAGGGCCGGCTCCAGGCACTAGCGAAGGAAGCAGGTGCCTGGGGTGGTGAATAGAAAGGGGCGGCACTCCGTCCATTATTGGGGCGGCACGTCCGGTGGCGGATCCTTCGGTCCCTCTCTTCCTCTTCTGCGGCACTTCGGTGGCAGCTCAATTGGGTTCTTCTTTTTTCTCTTTTTTTTCCCCGCTGCTTGGGGTGGCAAAAAAGCTGGAGCCGGCCCTGCATTTATTCCTAGCACTGCATGAAGGTTTGCTGTTCTGGTTCTTTTGTTGTTAGTACAGTATGCCAACTAAGTTCGTTGTGTTCTTTGTAACATTCTCTGAAATATTTGTCTACTCAGAGACATTTTAGTTCTAAAGATAGCAATCTGCCCCTTATCTGTATGTGAAAGTCTGTTTAAAATTCCTCAACTTCATTTTTTGCATCCTAAGGTATACATTTCTACACTCCATGCAGGCACTGATATAATCAGTGTGCTACAAACCACAGGATTGACTTCACACTGTTTTCCAAGATAATATGAGGCAACATTATCCTGAGGCATGAATATTCCATTTTGGTGGCTTCTGCTACATTAATTGGCAGTTACTGATGCAAAACTCATTTGCCCATTTCCCCTTCTCCTACATAAAGTCAGCAACCATTTTGTGAATGGCAAAATGGTATGGATTCCCCATTCATACCATAATAATACACATTTTGAACTATAAATTCTCTCATCAATATATAAATTAACATATTCTAAGGACTAAAAGGAGGAAATTTCTGCAGCAAGGCTTGGATTCAAATAGGCCCTGAACCAGCTCTGATGGAAGTCACTGAGAGTTTTGCTATTGACTTCAGTGGATCTAGTGGCAGTTGCTATCATGAATAGTATAAAGGAAATAAATTTGGACTCCAATTTACTCTCTCTCATAATACAGGAACAAGGGACAGCTCATGTAATTGAAAGCTAACAAATTTTAAAATAAATATTTTTAAAGAAAAGAATAATTATCCTGTGGAACTCATTTTTATAATATATATTGACTCAAAAAAGTTTACAGGCTTCAGAGAATGATTTGAGATTATCAACACCCACAGAACACCCACATTTTTATTAGATTAAACATTTTAAAATAAGTCATATAAATCTTCATATATTAAGGCATGAGCCAATCACTAACTGACAGATGTTAGGAAAGTTATTTAATAATTACCATTATGGGGATTTTAGCGACTTTCACTCAAGCATCTTGTATGTTTTCCTGTCACTGGCAGTGTGCAAGAGTAGAATCACCATTAGCATGATCTGGCAGGGCAATTCTTTTGTTCAGTGGAATTGTCAATGAACACAGTAACACTTTTAGCACAAATATGGTATCTTCCATCTGAGGTTCTCAAGGAGCTCTAGAAACAATAAGGTATTTAACCTCACACCTACCCTATGATGTAGGATATTAAGCTCATTTTATAGATGAGGAAACTGAGTCAAAGAAATTAAGTTTTCAAAGTCAATCAGAAAGTTTATGTCAGAATCAAAAACAGAAGTCATATCTTTGACGCTTATTCCTATGCTTTAACCATAAGGCCATCTCTCTTCCTATACTTATGAGAACCTACTGAATTAGCCAAAACAGCTGAAAGCCTCATAAGAACAGGTATTCTTGTAAGATTTCAGGTACTTTTGTCTTCTGATTTGGAGGAAATAGTGCAGGAGAAGCACATTTCCTGAAGTATTTTGGTTCTTCTGGTCCTGGCCAGAGTCAAGAAATGCCCAGAATGAAAATACATTGATTAAAAAAGTCAACCAAGGTATTTTAAATCTCACAAAAGGCTCAGTTTGGAATCACTTCTATTTGTGGGCACAGGTTCAGGTCAGTTTTTACTGTATCAAAACCAGTACATCCAATCCTGAGTCAAGCACCCCAGGCAAGAGAGGCAATATGTGTAAAAGAAACAAACTACTGTAAAATCTTAAATTGAGAGTATATTGTGGAAGCCTTCCAGATGCAGGCACCATCTGAGCAACAGTACTGTTCTGTAATTCATGAGGCCTATGTATAGTCTCAATGTTGCTCCTAGAGAGGTAATTGCAAAACTCCCAACGACCACTGGAAGCAAGACCAGAATCTCTATATTTACCATAAGTGCAATCAAGCAGGTATGTGTCAATGATTCCTAATGGCATCTCTAATCTTGTTCGCATCTATGGTTAGGTAAACTTTTAGCCTGATACACCACTGCATCACTCTAGCTTTAAACCGCGTAACTGAACTGAAATAAATGGAATTATACTGATGATAAAAATGGAGTAACTCAATGATCAATCTGGCTTTTTGTCTAATCCCCTTTTTTTAAAACTGCCCCTTGCTATGTATAACTGATATGGGGGGAAATAACTGCGGATCTTAGATAAAAGCAGAAGCAATCATATAAAAATACAATGGCAAAAGTACACAAGAATAAGATTTAACTGACAATAAAAGTGTAGCCGGGAACATAAATAGCTAAAGCAGAATCTATCAGAAAAATTTTATGAATTGCTGTAAGAGGGCCACGCAATACACTGGCCCCACCATATGCTTTGGGAAAGAGAAAGTCACATGGGACTTATGAATGCCAATTTTTCACAGTAAAATCCAGACTGGCAGTGAAATTAAATGTCATAAACAGTCACAGGAACCTTTTGTACTGTGTTATGTTTATAGGCTTATCTGAAACAAACACTCATTTGTCCCTAACCCAAGACAGCCTACAAGTCACTAGCTAGTAATAATTAGAGATAGATAGATAGATAGATAGATAGATAGATAGATAGATAGATAGATAGATAGTTTGGCGTCACGTACACCTGCATGAGCAGGGATACTGTGGCATCAGTGATAAGATACTTTTGGCACTGGATGGCCCAATCTCATTTTAACATAAGAACAGTGTTGAACCTATTTCATCCAGAGCAATAGCTGTCTGAAATGCCTATGTGACATTTCATTGTGCCATCTTTTCATTGTGATAAAAAAATGTTAAGACAATTTTCTGGACCTTGCCCTACCCTACTGGCTGAATAATTTCTGCCATATTTTTACTGCAAATGACTAACCATCATCCATTCTGCAACTGGATTGTATTAAGTTTTTAAAGAACAAAGGAATGAAATGATTCCAGTGCTTGAAAAAAAAAAACCTCACACTGGTGGTGACCTACATTAACTGCATATCAGGAGCTCTCTAATTATTTCTGCCAAAATCTCCATATTTAACTTATTTTACCATAAGCCTTTGTTTTCAGAGGCCTTCTTCAGGAATGATCTGTAAAGTACATATTAAAATACAGCCTATGAACATACCTTGGACATCTTAAAAAAAAAAAATCGAATCCTTCCAAGCCTACTTATCGGTAAATGTCAGTAAACGTTAATTTCACCTTACACAAACAAACTGACAAACAAATATTTCCATTAATAATCATCTACATTTACAGATAGGAAAAGAAAGAAAAATGCTATTGAGAACTTATTAGAGTTTGATTTAAATGATATTTTCTTTGTATATTTTAAAATCTTATATGACAATTTGTGTTTTAACAGTGATCATTTAACCGTCTCAACGTCTACTGTCATTAAACAAAAGTCTGACCCCCCCATTGTCTAACACGCCATAATTCATCAAATTGATAAAACAAATCAATAAAATAACCACCCACAATTGTGTGCAACTGTGAAAATTTAAATTGATAATTTTAAAAAATGCTTAAAAATTAACATTGCTTTTCAGATGCTTTGGGCACTCACAACTCCATCTCCAATTGAAGCCGATGGTAGCTGTGTGTACATAGTACCGCTGAACTTCAGGCTCTCAGAACATGCCTTCTTATAAGACTGCCTCTCTCTGTCTTTGCCTTCCGGCCAAAGCTATGAACAGTGGAGGCAGTAGAACTGGAGCCCCATCAGCTACCCAAAAAGTTGTTCAGTGCCTCTTGAGAGGTGCTGAGCATCCGGTAGCTACAGTGAAGTCAATGGTGCTTGAGGGTACTCATCATTTCTCAGGAGGCACTTGGCACCTTGCATATTTAGGCCTAGTGCCAAGTTTGCTATCGAAGAGTACAATATAGAAATGGATGCTATAGGAAACAACAGGTTTGTGATAAAGTTGAAGAGTGTAGTAATGTTGTCTCTAATTCACATTTCCGTGTCTGTACAAGAAACAGCAAGCACTCTGTTTACTACACTATAAATGTATTCAAGCCAAGTGAAAAAAACTATTTGTACTATTGGGGAATGAAGCATTTAAGTGGGACAGGCCGAGACGAATCTTCTGATTTTTCTTACGTTACTAGGAAGTCTGCTTGCTTTCATCTGCACTACCACTGCTATTAGCACTACTGCTCCAGTGGCGTCTCAAAGGATGGAGACATTTTCTGGCAACAATCCATCACAATACTGTTTGCCCTTCTTTCCCAGTCAGGAGCAACATCATTAGCAGTTTCATATTTTTAATGGGAACATTTCACTTGTAGTCTCATTAACAGCAGTGCTTAGTAGAGCAATAGTGCTGGACTTTACTTGTCATGGTTTTGGTTAGGAAAAAGGTATGACTTCTCATGAGCAATTAATAGCATGTCAATTTCAAAATACATAGGAAATATCATAGAGAAGCATGAGCTAAAATGATGCTATGTAAACCTGATCCTTTAGATCTTGGAAACAAAAATAAATAGCAACTCTAGATGCTGAAAATTTGTTGATGGTTTCAGCGCATGTCTTACGCTTACTTCTATATCATCAGCATTGCAACCTTGTTCCATATGATCTACTCATGGCACCCACTGGCATAGTGTCTGAGTGCCTCACACTCAATGTATTTCTCCTGAAAACATCCCCATTTTACAGATGAGGACCTGAGGTACAGAGACCAAGTGACCTGCCCAATGTTACTGAGGAAGACTGTGGGTAGAGCAGTGAATTGAACCCAAGTCTCCTGAATCTTACATGCCAGTGTCCCAACATCTGTGCCCATCTTAGCACAAAAGTGAAGGACAGGGGAAAAGATTTATCCTGGTGCTTCTAGAAGAGGTCCTGCTAGCTCATATATGAGGAATTTTGGTATTGGGCCATCAATGCTCAGCTACCATCTAGGGTCTATGTAAAAACAGAGTTTCAATTTTCAAAAGACAGAACCAAGGTAGGTTACTTTTAATAATTTTAAGTATAATGAAAATATTGTGCAATGCTCATCTCAGTCAACTAATTTTTCCTGCTTTGTATAAAATTATTAGTTTTAATTACTTTCAAAACACAATTATCTTAATATGCATATCCACAATGTGGTAGGAGAATTTGTGTTCTGGGGAGAGGTATTGGATCTTCAGCTATTGTTAGTCCATATAAAACAGTTTCTAGGAAGGCCTTTTTTCCATCTGTGTCTGAAGCAGGATCTTGTGAGATTTTTCTTTCTATTGCAGACACTGCCATTGTCATTCATGCCTTTACCACCTCAGGAGTAGATTACTGCAATGAGCATTACAAAGAAACATGACTTAAATCAACCTGGTATCTGAAGCTGTAGAATACGGCTGTTCACAACACTGGCACCCTTAAGATTTCTGGGAGAGTTAAGTTTTTTTGTTTTTTTTTTAAATCTATTGCATTGATCCCTAAATGGTGTGGATGTGCCTACTTGAGAGAATACTTTATGCTCCACCATGCTGCCAAACCAACGATCAGAGAAGGTGCTAGACCTGGAACTGTCTTGGAATAAATCAAGAGGATTTTGGTGGCAGAAAGTTCTTCTTGAGGGGCCCTTCCTTTTACTCTACACAGCCGCTGAGAAGTGTGATTGCCAGCTTGGGTAGATGTACATGTGAAAACTCTGCTCAAACTAGTGCACTAAAAATGCCAGTGTGGCTGTGGCAGCACAGGGAGCCGCTTGGGTTAGCTGTCTGAGTACTGTCCTCTCTATCCCCTTAAGTACATACTCAGGTGGCTAGCCCCAGCCACTGCCTGTACTGCCCCAGCCACACAGATATTTTTAGTGCACTAGTTTGAGCAGAGCTTTCACAGGTATGTCTACCCAAGCTGGGAATCACACCTCCTAGCTGCCGTGTAGACAAACCATAAAATGTACTTCCTCACCTTGGTCTAAAATAATGTGAATTGGTTGACCAGCCTATCACTGCCTGAGGCTGATCATAATAAAAACTGGTGTTTGTGATGAGGGGTTGGGAGACATGCTGTTGGGTTTCATCTTATTTTTTCTGGTTTTGGAGAGAAGTTTAGCTGCTGGTTCAAAGTATTTTTATTTTTTATGTGACCACATTTTTAATTCATGACATTACCTAGAGCCTAAACAGGCACCTATTGTGTGCTATAAATTGAAAGAAAAATAAATACATAAAATATAAAATTGCCTACGGTACTTGCAATACATTAACTGATATTTGGTTAAAATTTGCAAAGCCAAACACCTTAAAAACACAGGTGTATGCTGGGTATGGGCAGTCAAGTCCACTGCTTTCAATTGAGCAGTATAACAAATACTTTACAACAATAAAATCACAAATCACAGAGAAGTTGGCTGTGTCTAGCACAGAGCATGAAGTGGAGCAAAAGGATTATCTTGAGAGTACATTGAAAATGAAAAAGTTTCCAAAGACATTTTGACCCTGAGACCTTCTTCAAGAACAATCTGTAAAATAAACTTTAAAGGGCCCATTTTAAACATGCACTAGATATTGAATGCTTTTCAGGCCGTAGGCTAAGAAAAGAAAAGAAAAAAAGGATGAAATGTATAGCACTTCTTCAGCAAGGCAAAGCCGAACTGCAAAAGAATGGTATCCCTGTGGCAATATACAGAGAACCATACACATACTTTTACATAGCTGATTATCTGTATAGACAAGTGTAATGTGATTCCAAATAAGAAGAAGGGATCCTCGATAGTCTTATATAATTAAGAATTTTAAGGAGCCAATGTACTGTTAGTGGTCAAAAACCAAGGCTCCTTATTTATTCCAGGATAAATAGCGACTTTGCATTAACTTTTCTACTTCAGAAATTTTCACCTTCAGAGAGATTCTCAGGTGCCAGTTTTGCTTCACTGTAAATGTGTTAACTTCTCCCAAGCATGTCTCTCTGCTGCCAGCTCAAATATTGACTTGTCTTTTTAAAAAAAATAAGCTCTGCAGTCCTGGACAGTTTACTTAAACTCTGATCGATTTCCCCAGGCATAATATGAGAATAATACTTATTGTACAGGAGTGTTGTAAAGGCTAATTAGTGAATGTTTCTCAAGTGCTCTGAAGAGGTAAGGTGCTATGTAAGTAGGAAGATTATTATGATTATTAGTATTAAGTGGTGCACAGATGGTCGCCAGCTCAGGGGATGTAGGCCCATCCCTCCTGCATTCTAGTATGACAATGATCCTTTAAAATTTTAGACCCAGAGGCATGCTCTTTTCTTTTATGATGGCTATTTTTAGAGAGGAGTCTCCAAAACAATTCTTGTTGGATGGAGGGAATGTATGTGTGTGTTTGTTGGTAGGTGGGGTGGTGACAAGACTTGAGGGAAGAAAATGACCAGCATATTTCACATTGTAGTAAAAAGTTTTAAATTTAGTTTCATGGCTCTGTACCACTTCATCCTAGAGGCTCTTTTACTTCTGTGAAATCAAACACTATGGGCCAAACTCAGAGCAGATGTAAATGATGCTATAGCTTACACCTCAGCAGTGAGGTGTAAGCTGGTGTAACCTACAAACTATGGGAAGGAAGGGGTCGTATGATAGTAAAATTGCATAAGGAAGGACTCCTTCACCCTTTGGTAGATTGCTTTACAATAACCCTGCCTTTCTGAGTGCTTACCATGTAATTTCCACCAATTGGCACTCTGATGTGTAAGTTACACCACCATTTATATAATTTCCCTAAGGACCAAATTCTATCACTCCTGCTGAACGATCCATGGGACTACTCATGGAATAAGCACTACTATTCAACAAGAGGAATGTTGTGGAAAAATCTAAACCAGGGTTGAGCAAACTTTTTGGCCTGAGGATTACATCTGGGTGGGGAAATTGCATGCAGGGCCATAAATGTAGGGCTGGGGCAGGGAGTTGCAGTGTGGAAGGAAGTGTGGGGTGTGGGAGGGGGTGCGGTGTACAAGAAGGGGCTCGGGGCAAAGGGTTGTGGTGCAGGGTTCAGGATGGGGCTCATAGCAGGGGATTGGGATGCGGGGTGCAGGAGGGGCTCAGGGCAGGGGTTTGAGGTGGCAGTGGCGCACATCAGAGCTAAGACAGGCTCCCTGCCTGCCCTGGCCACAAGCTGCTCCCAGAAGTGGCCAGCATGTCCAGCAGTGGCTCCTGGGGGTGGGGGGTGGAGGGCCCTGGGGACTCCGTCATGTGCTGCCCTCACCTGTGGGTACCACTCCTGAAGCTCCCATTGGCCACAGTTCCCCGTTCCCAGCCACAGGGAGCTGTGGGGAGCAGTGCCTGCAGGCGAGGGCAGTGCCCAGAGCAGTCTGTCCCCCTTTCCCCCCCGCCCCAGGGGCTGCAGGGACACGGTGCTGGCCACTTCCAGGAGCGGCACGCAGCCAGGGCAGACAGGGGGCCTGCCTTAGCCCCGCCACACCACAGGGCTGACAATCCCGTGGGCTGGATTGAAAGCCCTCCCGAACCCAATCTGGCCCACAGCTCATAGTTTGCCCTCCCCTGATCTAAACAATACAGCTGAGAAAACAAATGTGGAGCATATTGTGGCCCAGAAGAACAGAGCCATACATCATATTCAGAGTCAGAGATGAAGGGTTGGTTGTGTGACTTGTGCAGAATCTGTGTAATGTATCCTCTGTTATATCTATTTAAGAATAAAATTGACTTCTCTCTTACTGAATGGTAGTGGGGGTACAAATGTGGTATATCTAATACCTTGTGAACATAATCTGTGCCTGGATCTTTGGTGTAGTGTGGTTTTTATTAAAATATTTCTCAAAATGGATTTTATTTAATTGTAGAATGTGCAATTTTCCCACGAGACTCATGAATCTAGGGTACATGGTTGCTGCTCTAGAAAGCTGATTAACTAGCTGTGTCAGTTTTCTGGCTCAGCTAATCAGGGGCACTAGTTAACATTCTAGAATGTTTACAAGTTTATCAAAGGTGGTGACCCAAATATTAGGGACTCTTTTCTTCTAGAGTTTTGGAGTTAATTTGATTCCACAGAAATCAATAGAAAAGAAAGGTAATTCATGGATTTAAAGAGAAACAGGTAATCAATCACGTGCCAACATGAAAGTCAGTAAGAGTCAAAACTCAAAATACAACTAATTCTTCCTTCATGGATTTTCTGATCCATTTAGTTAAAGCCTTTTTGTTCACTCCAGACTCTCATGCCGGACTTCAGTAAAATAACATTTTATTTTGTTTTCCTTCTTGTAGCTTGTTGCTACTGCACACAGCACTCTCTATCATGTATCAGTCCAATGACTTCTGTAACAGTATACTGTAAGATGCAATCCTGCAAACAACTATCTGCGCTTGCTTTGCAGAAAAAAACAAATCCAAGTCAGCGGATATGAACGAGTCCTGTAGCTTCTCTAGCTCAAGAGAACCTGCCAACTTCAGAGTAAATGCACAGATGTTCATCTTATGAAACTAATGCTAACACTCTAATGATCATTTCCAGGACAAATGTGATAATTTGCTCAGCTGTCTCCTTATAAAACTTTTGCTTTCCCTATGAGTTTTCTTTATCCCAGCTCACTTATGGCTTCAATCACGGATATGCAACAGTAATTTTTCATAGTACCAGTTCTTTTGATTTTGTTTATTTAAATAATTTCCACTTGACTTTCTCTGAAAGCTTACTCTCCTAGTCCCAATGCTATGGGACATAACAAATAATACATTGAAACAGCAAAGATATACAAATGTACATGTAAAAGATTGACTTTAATATTAAGCTAGTAAGAATTGATTGGTACTGAGAAAAATACACTCTGAGGCTCTGCCCTGGAGACACTTACAACTCACAGCCCCACCCTAACACATTCTTGGCATTTGATCTAGTGTCATATTATTAAATGCATTTCAATGGCATCCATCACTAAATTATGCTTGAATAAGGACTGCATGACCAGTTCCAAAGTCAGACACAAGGAACACAGCTTAAAGTACTGGAAGTAGATTCAGTCTCAAACTGTTATAAATCTTGTCCTCAGAGAACCCTAAAAATCAAGTGTGGAAGGGTGTTTGTTACTGAATAGAATAAGCTATAATTAATAAATATTTTAATTTACTGATGCAATTTTTCAAATTCATTTTTAAAATATACTAATAATAAATGTGTTTTACACTCATTTTCAAAGCAATGTCTTGTCTGTGTCTCTACTTAGAACAGAACAGAGTTCAAAATCATTTGGTTTCTGCAAGCTGGCTCCTGGCAACACTTAGGGTTGCCAACTTTCTAATTGCACAAAACCAAACACCCTTGCCCTGCCCCTTCTTTGAGTCCCCTTCCCCCGCTCACTCCATTCCCCCCTCCATCTGATGCTTGCTTTCCATCACCCTCACTCACTTGCTTATTTTCACCGGGCTAGTGTGAGGGCTTTGGCCAGAAATGAGGGGTTTAGGGTGCAGGAGAGGGCTCCAGGCTGAGGTTGGGGGTGTGGTCTCTGGGCTGGGGCCAGAAATGAGGGGCTCAGAGTGTGAGTGGGGGCTCTGGGCTGAGGCAGGGGGTTGGGGTGTGGGAGGGAGGGAGGGCTCTGGGGATGAGGGGTTTGGGGTGCAGGAGGAGGCTCCAGGGTGAGGCCGAGGGGTTCAGAGTGCAGGAGGGGTTTGGGGAGGATGAGGGACTTTGGACTCAGGGACGGGGGTTGGGAAGAATGAGGGGGTGCAGGGAGCAGGTTCCAGGTGGTGCTCATCTTGAGTATCTCCCCGAAAGTGGAAACATGTCCCTTTGCTCCTAGGCAGAAGCATGACCAGGTGGCTGTGCGATGCCTTCACCGGCAGGTGCTGCCCCCGCAGTTCTAATTGGCCATGGGAGCTTGCACTTGGAGCAGGAGCAGCGCACAGAGCCCCCATGGCAGTTCCTCCATGTCGCTGTTTCTGGGGAGCCATGCGGAGCCAGGTAGGGAGCCTGCCAACCCTGCACCAACCGGACTTTTAATGGACTGGTCAGTGGTGCTGACCACAGCTGCCAAGGTCCCTTTTCCACCGGGTGTTCTGGTTGAAACCCGGACACCTGCAACCCTAGTGATGCTCAATGTGCTAGCAAGCATTTAATTTAAGGTTAATATTATTTGTTCTTATCACTATTGAATGCAGCACAATCACAGAAATTACATCGTTATTGTTCTCGGAAAACCACGTTTCTCCCCAAATAGTCTCAAAAGAATTAAGCTCAAAGCTGCTTAGTGCAGAAATGTTAACATTTGCTTAGAAATTCTCCTTTACATGGTACATGTGTTAAACAAGAAAAATCAGTAGTGCTTGCTAAATAGAAATATATTATTTAGTAAGCACAGTTCTTGGTTCTGTATAGCCATACCATAGAGAAAGCCATACCAACAAAGTCCCTGCTCTATAAAGTTTAGCACTGAAGTCAAATACAAACAATAAAGTTTAAGTACATAATGCACAAGAAGAGAGCTCATCCTTGAAGAGTTGTGACTCTCCATTTTACACCTATAAAGGATGATTATTACGGGAAGACATTTTGAAAGCCTGTGTTAAGGAGGTATTGAGTGAACAATATTTTAAGGATCTATGTGTAGTAAAGGCTGGTGATATTTTCCCTATACTAATTGCAGTAGGAGAAAATACTGAGGGTGGAAAATATAGTCTCTGATTTTAAGAAGCACATTCTGTATTTAGCCAAAAACAACCTTTGCAATTTGGACCATCTTATCACAATACTCGACATAGTTGCGTTAATCTGTAAAGTATCTTTGATACAACACAGATAATTTCCTTTTCGCTGTGGAAGAAAGAAGTTTGGAATTTAGTTAGTACTAGTATTGCTGCAGCTTCCTATATTTGAAAATTTGTATACTAAGCAGTTTTGCTGGGAAAGAGGGCTGCAGGCACAAAATATGTAAAAGTCCCATTACTAGAGAGATGGGAAACTATTTTGGGATACAGCAAAATATTGAACCAGGTATTGTCAAAACTGAAAATTCCATAGCTGATGACCACGTACTTAGGGAACCAGATGGTCATCCTAACTTGATTTATTCCATACAATATGGAATTAAACAGGCATGTCTGGTATAAAGGTTGAAATGTTTTTGGAAGGCCCCAAGTCCTTAACCTAGCCCAGGTCATTTCCAAATATTGCTAGTTGAATGCAAACACAGTGAGTGAACTGACTAGAGCTGAAATTAGTTACACTGGAAATGTGTTAACGTGGAACAGGTGAACAACGAAAAAAATGTTACAAAGTCTAATGCAGGAAAAGCTAAAGGTGATGGAAATCAGTATGGCATTCAGAGTCTTTGAGGATAGAGAAAATAAGAAAAGTAATCTCAAAGATGGAAGGAAACAATATTATAAATAAAAATAAGAGGAGGTTGCACTAATCACCTATAGTACAGGAACAAGTGATTTGTTCAGAGAAGAGCTGGATGATACAGTTATGGGAGATATTTTCTCATATAGGGCTAAATTTTATGATTAGGCAAAATCCTGTATTGGGTGGGGAGTGTCTAACTGTTCTGCAGAAGAAAAAGTGGGTAAGGAAATATCTTTTATTGGACCAACTTTTGTTAGTGAGAGAAGTTTCTGAGCCACACAAAGCTCTGTCTCTCTAATATCTGGGGAGCTATATGGCTACAATTACACTGCATGTACTGCAGAAGGACATTTTAGGAAGGCATTGTGTTTGGGGCAACCTCCAACTTGATCTGCAGGATGCCTGAAGCGCTAAAATCTTAACTCCTTCTACTCCCATTGATTGGGCTTAAGAATACTATGGAATTTGGGAGACCACAGTATTTCATAGATATTTTTCCTTCCTCTGTCTGTCCAAAAATATTGTGAGAGCAGCCTTTCAGCATTTCTGCTTGCTGCTGGAATCCAGGAGTGCAGACAAAAACAATAGGGAGAAAGTTAGTCAAACACAATAAAGGTTCAATCCGAGCATTGAGTAAAGATACAGGATGATTTTTATTTTATCTAAGATGGTTCATCAATCCCTAGAAATAAGATATGATTTTAGAGAAGATTAAATGAAAACAACAAGATTGTGCTGAGACTCGTGTTTGAACATTCACAAATTCTTTATAATCCCAAATATACTTTCATGTTTTGATTGATGTTTATTTCAGTAGATATTAATGATCTGGCAGCTTGACTTTTTAGATGTATTGATTATAAATGATTTACATGAAAAGATAGTGAAAAAGATTATGAAAAATACAAGGTATATTGAAAGCAAAGTTACAACATCAAAGAGAACTTGCTCTGACAAATTATGCCTATACCACTATACAGTGCTGTTCAATTGTAAATTTGACATGAATTGAAGATTAGCGAAATCATAGACAATGAATAAAAACTGAGTTTTGTAAATGAAGAAGCCTGCATTTTACCAAGCTCAAACTTCAAAATGTCAAACTAATTTAATCTGTCTCAGAATTAATATTTTATGAACCCCCTTTCCTTCTTAAGCTGAATTTAGAAGTTTGTTCTACCTTTGAATTTATGGGGGGCTTTTTATTCCAATCAATGGCTTTGTAGCAGTATAGGATATGACTCAGACAGAGATTTGTCTTTACTACCACCTTAGAGATAACTGTAACTCTGAACAGTTACAAGAGCAATGTTTTCATTATTTTTCTTTTGTGTTCTTTTCTTTTACTTCTATCATTTTTTCTCTCTTTTTATATCTCATCATTAAACTTTCAGTTCTCAGGTTTGCCTAACTGGGAATAGTGGATATGAAGGACCAGAGTTTCTTTGCATTAAGAAGCAATTTGTATATCAACATTTTTAAATATAAATATATTGAGTTATCTGGAGTCCCAGAAGTATTTTTGGAAGGGCAATGTATCTGTAATTGGTTAGTAACTAGAGATTTACATTCTAACAGAGGATTCTTCTGGAATATCCCAGTGCGATCTATGGATCTAATGCAAGTGTGCAATACAATAAAAACTTCTTTTTCTCTTTCCATTATAAAAAGAGAAAATGTAAGATTGTATCTCAATTCTCTCTAGTTTTTCAAGTTCTCACATGGGTAGGGGTTTCCTGTGAAATGACTCTAGCATCTTTTCTTTGTCTAATGCATAAAGGCTGTCATTTTCTTGTTATGGGACTTTTTGTAGTCTGTAAATAATAAATGCATACTTTAAATCCTAAATTAATCTTCAAGGACATTTTATGTACCTATAGTGTACAGTCTTAAGAAGCTCCATTTGTCTCATCAACAGAAGGAAACAGGAATATGGGGCTTGATTCTTCACTTTGATATATAGGTTCTATGCCAGTCTAATTCCATAAACTTCAGCAGGATTGTACTGACATAAAACTAGTATAATAAAGTGGAGAATTACATTCATTAACTTTTTATATTTTGAAACTTTGAACAAAAACTCAATCTTTTTATGATGAATGAACACTATACAGACAGAAGTTGAAGTTATGTGTGTTCAACTTCTGTTTGTGGTTTTATTTTCCTCCCTCCCATGAATTAACTAATTATAACCAAAATGTTTATTGACTCCAGTCCTATTTTACCATTGCACTAATGAAAAGTGCTATATAACAGCTAAGGTTTTATTATTTATTGAGGGCACTACACAATGAGTTATGGTGATAGGAAGATCCAAATGCTAATAACCAACCTTTAGCCAGCAATTCAAACAAACACTCAAATCCCCCACAGCCCCACCAAAATGATACTTAGCATTATAAGACAAGATTGTATCAAGGCTTCTCCCATATCATGCAACTGAAGGACACAGATTTATCAACTAGAGAGATGTAGAATAATAAACTGGCCTCACTGAAGACTGCTTACTATAGAGTGCACACTGAGTGCTCAGATCCACAGCTGAATTAAATGATAATATGACATGCATTAATAGTTACATGATTAAGAAATGTGGACAAAACTAAATACTAAGGAGGGCAAAACTACAACATCTGGAATATGATGGCAAAGAGGCCTTCATTCCCCTTCACTCTCAGAGGAGATGCAATGACTAGAAGATAAGAACGAAATTTATACTGAAGCTGGACAATAAATGCTGGTCTCCAGCCAATCAAGTGGTAACCTCCCAGACTGATATTTTCAGCAATGGTAACTGGAAATTTTTCTTAACTGTTGTTGAGCTGAAGATTTCATTTAATACAACTTGCCCTGAGAAAACTCATCCTCACCTCCTTCCCTAAAAAGCCTCACACTTAAATTAAAAATAACAAGTACAACTCTGGATGAACTATATGAAAGATCAGATAGATGAAAAGATCATTATTGAATTGAAAAATTGTACTGTTGAACCAGCATTTACACTTGATGGAGCCAGGGTTTCTGAAAAAGGGGGAGGGATAGCTCAGTGGTTTGAGCACTGGCCTGCTAAACCCAGGGTTGTGAGCTCAATCCTTGAGGGGGCCACTCAGGGATCTGGGGCAAAATTAGTATTGGTCCTGCTAGTGAAAGCAGGTGGCTGGACTCAATGACCTTTCAAGGTCCCTTCCAGTTCTAGGAGATAGGATATCTCCCTTAATTTATTTTTTTTTAATTTATTTTAGGCAAAGAGGTTGCTGGCACTTCATGACTTGGAGAAGAATTCTACCCCTCTTCCCCCCACACATCCTCAGGAATCATCCCCACGCCAAGGCCAGCTACTCAGGCTTGGTACAAGAGAGGGTGGATTTAAACCACTGACGATTAGTCAGGGGCATTGTCATCATCTAAAACTAAAAGCATGAGTAATATTAGCTCAGAATTTTCAGTACAAAAGTCAGACATCTGCTTCAATAAACAATAAATCAATTAAATAATAAAAAGAGTACCAGGCTGATTTGAAAAATAAATAAATAAATAAATAAATAATAATAATATGTTCAAAATACAGTTTTACAACCGGATGACCCCAAACTAGTTTCAGTGAAGTAAAGTAAATCAAGGACACCGTCATGAATCAATGTGTCCTTAGGTGCCCTTGGGTGCCTTTGGAGAATGCAGAACAGCCAACTGAATTCCAGAATGGCAGTCACTACACTGACTACCAGCAAAAACAATTGTGACTGGTCCCTTGGCAAAGCTTGTGATTAAGACAACATTGTCATGTTCATAGACAATAAACTGACACCAGACTCTCAGTACACTGGAACGCCATCATTCTGAGAGCAACAATGAAACAGGGGGCTCTTTATTCCACAACGTCAACTTTATCCTCATCAACAGGCAAATAATCATAAAGGCAAGTAGATTTCAGCATTAGGAATTGGGGAGCATTTTAGATTTTATCACACTACACAGGAAGGGAGAATTTAGTCATAAAAGTAGACATTGTACATTACACTGAAAACAATGAGGGGTGGATTTGGTGTTCCCTTTGTGCTGCTCAGGCGATGCAAAGATAGCATAGACTAGACCCTCCCTCCCCTTTGACAATTCCCCAGCATATAAGAATCCTCAATGCCTGTAGATGTCACAGAGCTATACCAAAATAGTCTCCTAGGTCCCCCAGCACAAATGGCATGTCTGGGGTGGAGAGGAAGCAGCAGAGAATCTGGCCCTGCATGTATACATGAGAATATACTTGGGAAAAAAGCCCACTAAATAAAAAGATAGCTCTTGCAGAACATTAGAGCAAATTATGGACACCTTCCAGGCATGTACTGTGCAACTGGTAAATAACACAAACAACATCATTATAATACTAATACAAATGGTTTTTGATAACCCAGACTGGAAATAAGCCAATATTTTTCATTTCTAGTTAAGTTTTAATTAAAAATATATTTTATCCCATCCAAGTAATAAATCTTTTTGGGGCAATCAATTTCAGTAACCATGCTACTGTAATATAATCACAAGAACAATAATCAAATACCTTCCAAAAGATAAGCCATGATTAAGAAGCTAACAGCCTTGTAACTTCTAGGAACACTAAATGAATCATGTATTTGTTGAATTTATCAAAGCAACATTATAAGCAGAAATTTTCTCTTCTTGACTGCAGAGTTATAGACAGCCAAATGCTACTCTGACAAACAAGTGCAGCTTCCACTTACATCAGTGGGAGTTTTGAACATATATTAAGGGCAGAATTTCCCCTCAAATAGTCACATCATATATGCACTCTTTCAATGTGGTTAACTCTCAGTCATAGTCATCAAAAGTGTCTCACTTCTTTTACAAGTAGAAATACTGTTACAGTCTATGGAGCCAATTAAGAATTTGACTCTATGCAAAATATGAGCTTACATGTGGAAGGAAAACTGAAGTTCACCAAGGGCAACAACGGATATCACTATAAGGCCAGAAACAGCTTCTGAAAAATCTCCAGCTAGTAACTGAACATATACTCTCTTTCACCTACCTAAGGTGGAGTCAATATTTCCCTCTAAAACCTCTGCTACATTGAGTAGTAGTATTCAAATTAACCATCATGGGGCCCAAAGACAAAGGAGGTATAGCAAATAGTACTTAAGAAACACCAGAAATCAGCAAGAAGCACACCTAAAAGTGGCTGAAGCATACTCCAGTATTTCCTGTTTATGCTTTAAATTATGAATTCTCTGTGTATTAGAGTCTGGAGAAACTACAGAAGTTTGGTTTGCGATATGGATGTTGCTATTGGCCACAAAAATCAGCAATAATCAGAACTTGCCAAACCCAACCTTCTGCTGACAGGAAGAAGAAGAGGAACTCAGTCCAATCTTTCCAAAGAAAACCTCCTGTTGGGGAGAGGACTCAGAAATAACTCCAATGATGAGCAGGTGTTGAAGGCGACAGGATGCCTAAATGCCAACCTTCTAAAGATGAGCTTCTGGCCTAGCTTTCCAAAGAGTGAATCTGATCTTATCCCCTTTTGAGCTGAACATAAGAGGATGATACAAGTATGGTAGGGTGGGATGGGTGGTGGAAGGAGCCTATTGCATGCTAGCCTCTGCTAACAATGCCTCATGTGTGAGTGGGCAACATTCTTTCTACCCTGTTTCATGCAGGGAACACAAGGCTTGAGTGAAAAATCTTGAGTGGATGGAATCTCTAAGGAAGTTTAGCTTTCACATGAACCTGAATTTCCAAGAAACATTTCCCCGACTCCCTCCAAAAGCATACTAGGTGTTTTAAAATAAAAAATATAGATTTTGAACCTAATTAGGTGTTCTACTCGGAGTACAAAAATGCATGATATTAATAATATGTTGTACACATATTCCATTTTATCACATTTCTTGATTGTGTGCCTTGTAAACTATATTTTTACTAATAATCTTTTATTGTGTTATAAAATCATGTGTGCTCCTAGGGCAATCTCCTGAAAGCACATGATCCAGGAACAGAGGGCACTCTTTTGACCCTATTAGCTGGACAGAAAAGACAGCATATGAAGCAATGGATTATAGAATAAAGGAAAACATTCTCTCTCTCCGAGACAGGCAGGGAGACTGCATTACAGGCGTGCAAATTTGGGCTTCCTTAATGCTTCAGGCAACATCGTATGGTGAGTGGTAAATAGCTACTCAGGATTAAAGAATTTGAGGGAGTTGCCGGTTACACTTGCAGTATATTTAAAACTAATAAACCTCTACACTGATAGCACACCTTCGGCAAACTATAATATTTGAATTCAGAAATCTTGAAGCATTGTCTCAAATTAGTTAAATCTATTAGGAGTTATTTGCATATCAACAATTGATCTGTTTGATGCGATTTTAATTATCATTATTTGATGGTTACTTGCTAGATTAATGCAAATTATGAGAACAGAAAGCCATTTAATGGAAAGAAAATAATTTAAAACCATAATTAAACCAGTTTAGGGGAGGATCATTTGGCTGTTCTGTTCCAGACAGACCTTTTGGCAGCTTTTGACACAATTGACTATGGGTTGCTGCTTCAGAGATTAAGGGATGCTGCTGTGTGGCCTGAATTTCCCTCCAGTGGTTCAAGTCATATTATGGATTGAAGAGTCAGTTGGCAATAATGGGAAAAAAACTTATCATTGCCAAGGGATTTGATTTGCAGTGCACTACAAGGATCAATCATATTTCCCTTCTTGTTCAACATACATATGGGATCTCTTGGTGACAATTTCATAAAATGGTTTGAATAGATGCTGCTGATATGGAACTATATATTACTGAATCTACATAGCCAACAAGTGCAGTCTCCGTTACAGATAGGCCATCTGAAAACAGAGCAGCCTTGTCCCTTGAGCCTAGGAAAACAGAAGATTTGCTGCTGGGTAAATAATTCAGAGATCGATTTCCACGAAAAAGATGTGGTCAACAGTGATGCCAAAAATTCTTAGTCCACTTATTTGTTGGATGTATTTTGATTTTTTTCCCCACTATTTCAATTTATATAGGCTACATCTATTTATGCTTGTGAACATTTTACAACTGCAACATATGCTTATGGGATCACAAGATTCCATTAGTGTAATTCCCTTTCTGTAACAGATTATAGTATGGCTCCTTCATCACTTGCAGCTAGTTCAGGATGCAGGATTTTACCCATACAACTGACATCATTATACAATACTTGCCCTTTTTTCTTTACATTGGCTGAATATACAGCAGTAGATTGGTTTTCAATTGGACTTTGGATTCAGGAAGGGGCAGTTAGGGAACATGGCAGCTGCTCTCCATGGAACAGTTTGCTATACTCCCTTTCATCACTTCTCCTTCCTATCCCTCTCTACTCTCTGTGCTGTGAGTTGAAGGGTGGGCTTAGGATCTAGGTATGCTGGCTGAATACAGTGTTGTGCCAAGGGTGTTCTGGGCCCAGCTTGAAACCTCAAATCTGGGTCCCCTGCCCCCCGCCATGCAAAATTGTGCAGTCACCACTAAGTACTTTTACAAAGGGACCATGCTAACACTCTCTAAAGCAATCGTACTAATTAGCTACTCCCAGTCTATCCATCTTGCTTTCGAGTTCTCGATAGAAATAAAAATGCCAAATTGATTAACCCTTCTTTCCCCGTGGATGTTCTTAGATGGGTCTTAGTTCATTTTAGCTTGCTGAAAAACTCCTGTCTAGCAATCTGGAGTGGCACCAGAGTGAGTGCCAACCTCAGGACAGACTTAAGAAGTAGGGCACAAATCCCAAGCTGACTGTGAATTCTATACCTAGATTTTACTAACCAAGTATGAACTCTTCAGGCCTAACCATGGAGTCACAGTCAGTCACATTGGGTATTCTGGTTATCTTGCCACCTAGGCAAATGTGTCTTTGTGATAGATGGTCCCTTACACCAAAAATCACAACAATACCCAGGTTACTCCTTGTCCCATAGGACCAGTCACTTACCCCTGGTCAATTGCACTTTAGATCTCACATCAAAGACAATGCTTGTAGCCAATCCTATAATAAATTAACTAACTAAGAAAAAGACACAAGTTATTTACAAGGTTAAAACAGGTAAACATAGATACATATATGAGCTACAGTCTTAGGGCTTAAAAGGTGGTAAAAGGTTCTATAATAAGCAAGCTGTATATGTCCTTTAGGGCTAACATAGGCCTAGCACTACGGATCTTTTGCTTATGCTTAGTAATCCTTGCCCCTATGAGTTCCAGTTTCCTCTTGTCGGGCACTTTTATTCCCTCCCCCCAGAGTTCAAGCTGATGGGACAAGTTCCCAGCTCCACGTGAGGGAGTAATTAAAGTCTTTGTTTTTTGATGTTTCACAATGGCCCATTTGGTTTCAATGGACCTTCTTGGTAGGCATGACCTAATATTCTGTAGGAAGCCAGCATTTTACATTAGTTAGTGCTTCCTTCATGTCTGGTGAGTTATAAAGTGACAGAGGTTTACAATGCAAACACTCAATACATAACCTTATAACATGGGGTACAGATGTTATAAGTTTGATTAATATATGCAGCATCCTACAAGCGTGTCATAAAATATAAACACTAAACTAAGAATCTCAAAGAACACCATATAAACCACAAGCCATTGTTACATCAAGATTTGGACTAGGCAATTTTTTGCTAACAATGTTAATTTTTCAATAAGATGTACACCACATCTTCAGCACATGAAATGAAAACTCTGAAATGTTCACTGGCAAGCTATCAGTTTCTGGTGTCAGATTGTGTGAAGCCTTGATCGCCTCTAAAGCATCAAGAACACAATCTGATTTCATAGTGGATGGATTGCCTCTATCCTTGCTTACTATCTTGTCACGCTTTGTCATTTTATTGTAATGCTAATATGATATTTCAACACATCCCAGGGTCTAGAAGAAGAGTAAAACAGGATATACAATCTTTGAACAATTCCAAAATTTAGAACAACTTGGAGAAAACTATTTCAGTGAGTGGGCAACACATGAGATGAAAGATATGTATTGATTTACCTGCTGAATTATATTTTCAACACCATGCTGCAGCAGCCATACTAGCTCAATTGTCATAGTTTTGTTTCCCACAATGAGCCAAATGTATAATCATAGCTATAACAACAACACGGAGTCCTTGTGGCACCTTAGAGACTAACAAATTTATTTGGGCATAAGCTTTCATGGGCTATAACCTACTTCTTCAGATGCATGGATTGAAAAATACAGTAGGCAGATATAAATATACAGCACATGAAAATGATGGGAGTTGCCTTACCAAGTGTGTGTGGGGGGGGGCAGTGCTAATGAGGCCAATTCAATCAGGGTGGATGTGGTCCATTCTCAACAGTTGACAAGATGGGGTGACCATCAACAGAGGGAAAATTACTTTTTGTAGGGCTAACGAGACCAATTCAATCAGGGCCTGATTCTATGGCCCATTCCCAACAGTTGACAAGAAGCTGTGAGTATCAATGAGGGGAAATTGCTTTTTGTAGTGACCCAGCCACTTCCAGTCTTTTTTCAGGCCTAATTTGATGGTATCAAGTTTGCAAATTAATTCCAGTTCTGCAGTTTCTCTCTCGTTGAAGTCTGTTTTTGAAGTTTTTTTCTTGAAGAATAGTCACTTTTAAGTCTGTTATTGAGTGCCCAGGGAGACTGGTTTTTGCTACTGGTTTTTGAATGTTACAATTCTTGATGTCTGATTTGTGTCCATTTATTCTTTTACATAGATGCTGTCTGGTTTGGCCAACGTACATGGCAGAGGGGCATTGCTGGCACATGATGGCATATATCACATTGATAGATGTGCAGGTGAATGAGCCCCTGATGGTGTGGCTGATGTGGTTAGGTACTATAATGGTGTACCTTGAATAGATATGCGAACAGAGTTAGCAACAAGGTTTGTTGCAGGGATTGGTTCCTGGGTTAGTGTTTCTGTTGTGTGGTGTGCAGTTTCTGGGGAGTATTTACTTCAGGTTGGGAGGCTGTCTGTAAGCGAGGACTGGCCTGTCTCCCAAGATCTGTGATAGTGAGGGATCGTCCTTCAGGATAGGTTGTAGATCCTTGATGATGCGCTGGAGAAGTTTTAGTTGGGGGATGTAGGTGATGGCTTGGAGCGTTCTATTACTTACTTTGTTGGGCCTGTCCTGTAGTAGGTGACTTCTGGGTACCCTTCTGGCTCTGTCAATCAGTTTCTTCACTTCCCCAGGTGGGTATTGTAGTTTTAAGAATGCTTGAAAGAGATCCTGTAGGTGTTTGTCTGTCTGAGGGATTGGAGCAAACGCGGTTGTATCTTAGGGCTTGGCTGTAGACAATGGACCATGTGATGTGGTCTGGATGAAAGCTGGAGGCATGTAGGCAAGTATAGTGGTTAGTAGGTTTCCGGTATAGGGTGGTGATTATGTGACATCAAGAATTGTAACATTCAAAAACCAGTAGGAGAGCACTTCAATCTCCCTGGACACTCAATAACAGACTTAAAAGCGGCCATTCTTCAAGAAAACAAACTTCAAAAATAGACTTCAATGAGAAAGAAACTGCAGAACTGGAATTAACTTGCAAACTTGACACCATCAATTAGGCCTGAATAAAGACTGACAGTAGCTGGGTCACTATAAAAAGTAATTTTCCCTCTGTTGATACTCTCACCTTCTTGTCAACTGTTGGGAATGGGCCACATTCACCCTGATTGAATTGCATACCTTTGCCACTTGTACGACCCTTTTCCAACCATTCTCCAAGTTCCAGCCAGTAAAGATTGTCTTCACATATTCCTTCAAACATTCATATTGGCATATTTGCTTGCTACAGTAGAAAGTTTATAGACCCAGTTTTATGGTTCAAGGGAAGAGGAGGAATTTGACTGGAAAAGCAAACAAGCAAAACAGAACAAGGGGGCGAGAGTCAAACTGTACATCCCAGAGCAGGCAGACATATTCATGATAGATCAGCTTGAGCTAACATGTTAAACATAGTAGTATGGACACCGTGGCAATGGCAGCAGCTCAGACTAGCAGCTTCAGTCCAAGCCCACTGGCAAGAAGTAAAGTAAAAGACAAAACAAAAACACAAGGCCCTTGATGGTCTGGGCCCAGTCCCCCTGTAACCATTTGACATCCCTTTGCATGGAACTCTCCATCAGGGAATTTATTAATGGTTTCATTAGACCAGAATGAGGCAGAGAATCTGTCCCTCTATATTTGAGACCTTGCACATCTGTATTCAGACACCAGCAACCATTTAAGATTCTCATTATCATGACTTCAATCAGTAAGCAAGCAGGAATCTACTACTGTGGTGTGCCCTAGGCTGTAGAACTCCCCACGAATTTCATCTCACAACTTCTCTTACCAATTAAAAAAAATTACAATCTTTTTACTCTAAAATTTAAGTTCAAAAGATTGATGATTAGTTTGACAACTGTTGGCCTTATTGGAATGGGGTTTTGTCACAGACGCCATAGGGAGCTGAGTTGGAACCATTAGTATCATCCCTCATCTCTTTTCTTTTCCCATTTCCAGCTTTATTGTTAAGCTTTTTTAGAGTGCAGTATTTTATTTTATTTCTTTAATGTTCGTTAAATTGGTTGTATTATAATGAATAGCTTCCAAACATTTTGACAGGAGTTAGGAGACATAATGTATACAATTATAACAACAATTCTCTACACCTAAAGAGAAAAACAGACACATAATGGAGCTTGAAGTATCCCAAAGTTCAGGCTATCTAAGAAGAAGAAGAAGATTCTGTATGAAAGGTTCACAGCATATTTTCTTTCACTAGTTCAGTACCACAGTCATAATGCCTCTAGTATACTGGAAGTTATTGCACAAAGTCCCAGGGGTACTAAGTCAGTTAAAGAAGTTTATGGGGAAAAATGTCAAGAGCAGAGCTGATGCACAAGGGACTTTGTCTGTGGTAATGAACTTCTTACAGTCTTTCAGAATCTTATAGCTAGATAAATAAAGTAACTTTCTCAGGCTAAAAAACAAGAAAAAGATTGGATTAGCTGCGGTTAGGGTTTAAGAATCAGATATCAGTTCAAACAAATGAAATATGTATATTTCAAAATCTAGATGTTTTGAATAGAATATTGTTTCCATGCTTCCCCAAAACTTTCCTTTCTTCAGGTATCAAGGTCCACAAGATGACAGATATGGCAATATCCATGAAAAAATGCACTGAATTAAGTTTACATATCTTTGGTGGCCATTGTAATAAATGCAAAATGTATGTATTAATGTGGACTAGAACTGTATGTAACATCTCTAGGGGAAAGATGGAATGTGAACCCTGGGAAATGTTATGAACTTCAAAGGACTATACTGAACAATGGGCCAGACAAGAATGGAGTTTTGGACAAATAGCAGGGAATCTCTAGGTGGAGGTGAAAGCAAAAAATCAGCCTTTTGAAGCTATGCTCTGGGATTAGGTAATCAGTAGACCATTGTCTATTGATTACCTGATCCCAGTATCATAACATCAAAGGCCCAAGTGGTATAAAGAAAAGACTAATCTATTCATGGGCGTGCTTGGTCTGAGCTAAGGCTGTTATGAATTTGTAACTACAGGAAAAGCCCCTTTGTGAAATCTGAAGCACTGACTCCTGTCAGAGCTCTTGTTGGAGTTGGGGGTAATCTCTGGTAAGCTTATTAGCAGATGTGTAGGTTCTTTTATTGTTTTTAAAGTGTTTTCTCTGCAATACTTTTACCTTAATAATAAATGTGCTTGCTTAGAAGGAGCTGACTAGTAAGTAATAACTGTGGACAATTATCTGGGGATTGCCTTCAAAGAGAAATCCAAGTACAGATGTTGGCCTGTTCAAGCAGTTTGGCTTGCTAGGAATATCACAGTATAGCCAGAAACCTGTGCTGCCTGGAAAACCCCCTGTCAGATGGTAGAGAGACACAAGTCTCTTGGGTGGAGACATGACAGCTGAAGAGCTAGGAGCCTACTGTGGGTGCCCTCAAGGAACCACAGAGGAGGAAGACAGGTGCAGTTGACCCGAACTGTGACACACACACAGTTCCTACAATGAGTTTTTAAACTGATTCTACCAGGGAGTGGGTACATCAGAGGGGCAGCACCAGTCCTATCAGTCACTGGTGCTGGGCAAATTGCACCTTACAAAGAGCTTATCAGTTACGTAATTTCTACAGCCAAAGCAAATATGAATATTTTGTTTACATTTCTGGGAAGCAAAATTTTGCATAACTAACTAGTGCTACTACTTTACCATGGTGAAGAATAGGACATCGCTTGAGGAAGACTAATTCCTCACTATTTGCTAAGGGTAAACATTTGAGAAAGCCAAATTCCTAGCATCAATATTTCAAATCTCCAAATGGGCTTTTAAAAATGTTTAGCATTTGCTTTTCATATTAATTTTTCACTAGGTGAAAATCCATTTGTCATATGGGTGAACTCCTAAAATGACAAAAAGTTAAAAATGACCAGGAACTTAAACATTGAACAGTTACAGAGCATGAATCCCAGTGATGATTGAATCTGGTGATATTCTAAATAAGAAGAGCTCTCAAATATTCTTGTAGCTGTTTTCATCACTTCACACCAACTCAACAGACATTCTAGGCTTCAGAGTGACACACAGAGGGACAATCCTAGAATCTTGTTATACAGTTGTTTCTGAATTAAGTAATTACAAGATATAGAGTAGAGGATTTGGAATTTGTACAAAAACCAAGCAAATCATCTGCAGTGGATTTTGGTCAGGGAATTAATAGACATGGTTCCAACACTGGAAGTTCCCTGGCCTCTCCGGAGCTCAATTCTGCCTTGCCTTAGATATGGAGAGAAACAGTGAAACCTGGGGGCTTTATCGTGCCCCCAGGTTTGTGCCGAGTTCCCCATGTGACCTCTCTACAGCCTCCCTCCTCTGTGCAGGGGAAACATAGCAGTTGTGCAAAAATATTTTCTGATCTATAATTGTCTCAGCTCAAGTACTAACAATCAACCAAGTGCATTTCACTGTCTACCTTCTTTTAATGGGAAAATGGCAAACTTGATCAAAGAGAAGATATTTGTATATCAGACCTTTTATGGGTTCCATTTTCAGTAGTATGGAAAATAAATCAGAAACAAAAAAAAGCATGTAAAGTCCTCAGATTCAGTTGCATCTTTTACTCCCTGATGTACAATATTTACATTAATATTATTATTTCACCATGGGTTTATACTATCTCCAGGAAAAGGTGAACCTCATTCTGCTGCTTTATTATCCTTCTCACATTTTAATGTTTTGTATTCTTAATATAACAGATGCACAACATTTTTTTCAAGCAAGCTGTGACACTTATGGATTAAATCACAAGGAAGATGCAAGTGAGTAACCTTGTAATTTCCAAGTGCATAATTTCAGGTGTGCTCCTTTCAAAAGATGGCTAAGGTGAAAAAAAAAAAAAAAACAAGTATTCTTAAAGTATTTTCTTTATTTGCATGTGCAAAGCCTATTTCAAGGGGAAACAGAAATTCACATATATGGTTTAAAGAATAAATCCCCTAGGGGATCTGGGATGAGTGTCCAATCAGTTGCTTACATTTGTGCTATAACTTAGCACCTAAGACAATATTATGTTTACACAATACTATCTGAATTTGATGTTAGTTTATTATAGGAGCTGAATATTATTAAATCTGGAAAATACCAGATAAGATTTCTTATCTCATCTAAATAGAAAGTTAATCAAAAGGAAGGAAAGAAAATAAGTAGTAATAACAGAACCTATATTATCTCAGTTTGAATATCAAGTATTGTTTATGAATCACAGTTACTTCTACTTTTCAAGTATCAGAAACTATTGCCAATAATGGAAGATATTAAGAAATTTAAGGTTGGGGAACATTTTCAAGACAGATTCCTGCAATGTAACACAAATAAAGTCTATGTTATAAAGAACATTAGAAAGTTGATGCTGTGAGAACGTGTTTATTGTTTTCCTTTTTATTAACCTTACTAGTTTACAACAATGGCAATTTGATTTTCTCTGTAAATAACCACTTGTTGCTGTCAAAAAGGTCAGAAATCTATGCATACCAGAAAGAAAATGAGTGTATGAGACTCGCATGTTAACCCTCCCTATGGAAGTAACAGTCTCTATTTCCCCACCCGACTCCCCAAAAAAGCCAACATGCTCAAATAAATGTGTTAGTCTCTAAGGTGCCACAAGTACTCCTCATTCTTTTTTCTCCTAATACAATATAGTTCAACAGATTTAAATTGTGTTTCCCTCTCTTCCTGCCATCAAAAAATACATCCCAATTTATTACTTTCAAATGGTGGCATTTACTATATTTGTGGCCCAGACAATCAAGCCTGCTGGTTCTGCATCTCCAGGGGAAAGGTCAGCCTGACAGTAAGATCCCAAAATAATGCAAATATTCTTCAGCAGCTAATAGCAGAACTAAAAAAAACCCATGCATTTCCAGCTTTAGCAGAGCTCCAGAAGCATCTTTCACTCCCCCTCCCCCCATCCGTATTTTTACATCCCACAATGGTTACTACAGTCTTAGGACTCTAATCAGTCTACATTCAATATCAGTGTTAGGGAGTGTTAAGTAAGTACTAGTCCAAAATATAGGCACTGTGACTGAACGAGTGCCCCAAACCCCCTTTCAAACAATGCAGCTACAGGTATTCTCTTCCCCTTTTTTCTATTTTTAACAGGACTTACTCACAGGCCTACCTTCCTCCAGCCCCACAGCCGCCATTTTATATTTTGCCTATTTCTCCTCCTAGTAGTCCTCTGGGAGACTATCTAGTCTTCTTGGCACACCAATCTTCCATAGGACTTAAGCATATGCTTAACTTTGCTTATGTGAGCAGCAGCATTGGCCCCATTTGAAATTAATGGTAGAACTCCCTTTGACTTCAATGCAGCCAGGATGTCTCCCATTGATTTCAACAGGGCTACTTCACATAAGAATGGCCATACTGGGTCATTTCAGTGGTCCATCATTATGCTATCTTCTGACAGTAATCAGTGCTAGATGCTTCAGAGGAAATGAACAGAACAGGCAATTATTTAGTGATCCATCACATTGTCCAGACGCACCTTCTAATAGTCAGAGATTTAGGGATACCCAGAACATGGGATTGTGTCCCTGACCCTCTTGGCTAATATCCCTTGATGGACCTATCCCCTATAGACTTATCTAAATTTTTTTTTGACCCAGTTATACTTTTGACCTTCACAACATCCCCTGGCAACAAGTTCCACAGGATGACTATGCATTGTGTAGAGAAGTATTTCCTTATGTTTGTTTTAAACTTGCTGACTACTAATTTCATTGGGTCACCCCTGCTTCTTGTATTATGTAAAGGACTAAATAACACTTCCATATTCATGTTCTCCACACCATTCATAATTATATAGGCCTCTATTATACCCACCACCTTCGCTGTCTCTTTTCTAAGATGAACAGTTCTAGTCCTTTTAATCTCTATTCATATGGAAGATGTTCCATATCCTAATAAGTTTTAATGCCCTTCTCTATACCTTTCCCAATTCTACCTGTCTGAGCAAAGTCACACCTGCTTAAGTGCTTGGTGGATAAATACAGTAACATAATTCCTATAAGCCTGATTATCACACATAGCAGATGGGATAGACAGAATCACAGACATCACCCATGGGAAGGAACTGTCATGGCATACTTAATCTGGCATTCTGTGACCACTGGGAAGGAGCTGTGTTTCCCTCAGGGTACATCTACACTACAGCGGGGAGTCGATTTAAGATACGCAAATTCAGCTACGTGAATAGCGTAGCTGAATTCGACGTATTACAGCCGACTTACCCCGTTGTGAGGACGGCGGCAAAATCGACTTCTGCCGCTTTTTGTCGGCGGCGCTTACTACCACCTCCGCTGGTGGAGTTAGAGCGCCGATTCGGGGATAGATTGTGGCGTCCCGTCGGGACGCGATAAATCGATCCCCGAGAGGTCGATTTCTACCCGCCGATTCAGGCGGGTAGTATAGACCAGACCTGAGTGTAGTTACAAGGATTATCGAGTCTGGGGAATTTGCAAAACTTCCATAAACACAGCATTTATAAAGTTCCTATTGGCTGGGTTGGGACATGGATGCTTCTAGGAATACTTGAGTTTATTTTTTTAGCTTTATTTGAAAATGTTCATTAAGTATTCTGCAGTTTTTAAAACAAATCTTATATTTCCTACATTAGGCCACAGTATCACCCTTAAAATATTAGTGATTTACTTTGTTACTTCTGGAAATAATAAAAAATCTAAAGCTAAGTTAGTGTATCAAGGAGCATTGAGTTACGAAGATGTACATGAGACTCTTAGGAAGATTATTTTGAGAGGGTCTTTGTGCTTTTCTATAGCATGACACTTTGAAAAAAAATATTTGAGGGGACAAATTCCAGCCATAGTTGCACGTTCATGTATTAGAGGGCAGAATGTGACCTTAAATGCCTATTCTTGGTAGAGATGGCTAATAAAATATATAGAGGTCATTTTTGTGAGCTTAATCTTTTGGTTGTATCATGATCTAAATCAAAGCAATGATATTTGCATTTCTAAATATATTCAGCTACCTTGTTACTGAAGGTTTGCTTATAGATGTTACATTAATTACCTTTTCCTATTTTTAGCAAACCTTTCATAAGGAATATTTTTCAAAAGGCAAGTCTTAAGGGAACAAACTGATTGTGAATAGAAAAGTCAAAGATGATTATCTATCAAATAAAGTGATCAAAACACAATGACTATTTTGACATATACACAGATTGATAAAGTGTTACATGATATTTCAGTTGGCAGGGAAACACTCACGATTCTAAATCTTCACCAGTTTTTTTGTCTTACAGATGAAATGGACAATTAACTGCTCTGTCTCCTTTAACTGATTTTTTTAAGAACTAAATGTTGGCAGATGTTGGCTGCATTTGTGTTTCTGAGTTGTGCTGTCCCAGCTATGTGCAGATAGCGAACACAGCAGACCTTGATAGAACCGCCCAATAACCACAGATCCATTTAGTAGCGACGGCACCCGGTCAGGTTTATTGTTGACAAAGCACAGCCCTAGCTCCCCGGGTTAATGTCTACAGTTACACTAGCACATGTATGCCTGTGACAATGGTCACAGCTCAGTGAATGGTGGGACTTTCCATTCCCCCCTCGGCTGGCCAAAGACTCTTCCTCCGAGACCTCTCTTCATACACTGATACAAACAGGTTACCTATTGCTTCTCTGATGTAGTTACTTAGATGTAGCTTATACATGGGTTCAATCAAAACATCTCTATTCATCATGCTGACATCCTGACCTTATATTTAAATAGGGTGGGGGAGGGAGAATCAGGCATCTTCAGAGAGTGTGTTTGTACCATACTTGGTATCTGTGTGTTCTGGTATCACCCTTCTGGAATGTGCCTTCCTGAGTGCCTCATACTTCTTAGGAATGTGTCTGTTTTTGCAATATCAGCCCTGTTTTTGCCAGTTTCTGTGAGCTTGAATGCAAGCAGAGTCTGACTTCTGCTCACAGCCCTGACTTTTGCTAGCTTTGCTTTATATTACAGGGCCTAACTACCACTCTAGTTCAGGTGTCAGGCCTCATAACAGGACTTTTGTACCAGGTCCCATTTTTCAGATTCTCTCTACTACACAAAGAATATAATAATGAAGGAAAAATATCAAGGAACCACTTATAAATTAAGATTTTAAGCATATTGTAGCCTGTAGTTCTCATGATACATTTTCATGCATACATGATTGTCTCTACTGCCTGTTGAGGTCAAAGACTTTTCTGAGGGAGATTTAATAGTGGAAAAACATTTTTAATAGCTCTTCATTCCTGTCAACATTTGCACTATGCATATTAAAATTCTCTGTACCTCATTGACTAAAACATATTTTAACATTCCTCTCTGATAACATTTGTATAGCAGCGAGAACTTAATAGAATTCAAGTACTGCATTTTTTTTTATTTTTAATATATCTAGGCAAGCTACAACCCAGCATGACTCAGTTGAAATGAGCTGCGTTGAACTTTTGAATATATAATGTCTTGATTTAATGATTTTTTTCTATAATGGCCTGCTGTTAAGTGATAAAACAATTACATTTTTAGCAATATTACAAATGGTTTGCTTTGAAAAAATCTCTATCCTAGTGTACATTATCCAGTTTTAATAAAATTCCCTGTACCTAATGAAAAAAATTAAACTAGCTGAAGCTAGAAGGTACTCAGGTGGAGCTACTTGAGTATATATGAAACTATTCATTCTTTTCATTGCATTTTGCAGAACTTGTGTGCTGGGTTCACATCAAATTGGAAGAATCAAATGTTCCATTCACAGTGCTGAGCTTTCTCTCCTGAAGATTAATGTACATATTTTGTTTTCCCACGTAGATGAGGGATGATGGCACTTTATAAGTAATAGCACAGGAACAGAATGTTTCAGATAACAGTGAATATCCACTTCTCAGATTAAATCTCATCTTTGGCACTTATGAGCCTTTCAGTTCTCTACAGTGCTTTCTCTTAAGGTATTCTCAAAGCAAGCCTGCACTGAATGCCAGTTTAGAGAGTGCAGAAATCCTATCCTACATTTTCAGGCTGAAGAAATTAATTTGAATTATCTGTAAATAAACTCAAAAGATGTCAAGCTCCTACCTTTCGGGAATGTATTTCTTTCACATACAATGGAAGTAGAAATTCAGATATGCCTTCAAGTCGAATTCCTTTTTTGGTGACTCTCAGATTCCCCATTCCATCCTACAAACAACAACAAAAATATTTCACTTTTGTAAGTGACCACTGTGAAGAAATAAAAACCATTCAGCCCAAACTCTAGAAGCAGTGATTGCAAAGAATATGGAAGAGGGAAGTAAGGTGAAAGGGACTCTCTGAAACTGATCTGAGAGATCAAACTTTTCATACACTTGTGGATTAAAAATTTATTCAACTTTTCAAAAGCTTCAAAAATATTTTTTAAAATTAACAAATAGTCATCCAGTAGGTTCACTAGCTTGAAGATAAACATTACTTTTAAAATTACTAGTCAAAGTCTTTGCTGGGTCCGCAGTGAGCAGGAGAATGAAGGTTTTTGAAGCCTCCTGGAAATTCCAGACACATAGCAGTTTTGAGTAAAAATAAAGATGGTTACAAAGGACCTATATTTAACATTCTATCTGATATGAAAAGAGGCATTTTACACCTGTGTTGATGGCAAATCCTGCTTTCTTCTTTGTAATTCTGTAGCAAAACTAATACTATTTCACTGAGCAAAGCCCAGGTCAGGATCTGGGGAGCCCATGCAACATGCTACCACTCACTGGAGAATTGAGGACAGCTTCACCAGCTCTAATTTTATAAGAATGCATTATCCATGCCTCACTAGCATCTCTTCAGTGGGGCAGGGAGGCTACTCCAGGCCCAGAGGATGGATAAGCAGCTACGGAGCAGCATCGCCACTGTACAGTGGTTTGTGCAAAAGCAGCAGTCACTAAAACATAGCTCAGGAACTAGGGTTGTGAAATATTAGCTGGGATAAACATTGGCCTGAAAGTTCTGAGCATGAGTGCTTTATTTTCCCTTTTATTTTCTTTGAAATTAAATTGGAGTACAATCAAAGAATGGCAAAAGAATAAAAAAAAAGTTGTTGTTTAAATACAATTTTGTTTATGATAATACAATTGAAAGAGCCTACTCCTGCTTAGTTATGGCAAAATTCCCAGTGGTTTCATTGGGAACAGAACTGGGCTGAAAGTAATAATTAGTCTCTAATGTGGAGACAGGAAGCTTCAAAAGATGGCTGCTAAATCAGTGTACTCTGCATGTTTTTCATCAGGCTTTTTAGCACACATTTTCAAATAGACACACGATACCTATTGGAATAAAAGAAAAAAATATTGTCATAAATATGTAATTATATAACAAAGCCCAGATCCTGTGTCCACTTATGAGGACCTACTAGGACCACAGAAACAAAAAAATATGCATGGCACAAGTGTCCCCAGCTGCTGATGACATGACACAGTAAGAAAGGTGCCTCAGGCTCGGCACCCCACTGTCCATGGGGAAATACTCAGCAGGGCTCTCCACAGGAGGACACAGAATGATTATGTAGAATGTTGGGGCATAACCAGTGAGGCAACATGCAACAGCAATCCAACTAGGCTAAAATCCCACATGAGCACATCAACCACTTCCCATATACCAGATTGCAATGGCTGCAGGCATGCTACACAGCAGCTTCTGTAGACGGACCTGAGGGTTTTTCTCCTCAAGCCCAAGACTTACTTAATACCCAGATTCCACTTGAATATGAACCCTTACTTTGCATTTTGCATGAATGCTCCCAGAGTCACTCATGAATCACACACAGATAAAGACACCAGCCAAATACCCATAGCTCCCAGGCTTGTACCCAGGGCCGGCTCCAGGCACCAGCTTACCAAGCAGGTGCTTGGGGCGGCCACTTCGGAGAGGGGCGACACGTCCAGCTGTTCGGCCACAATTCGGCAGACGGTCCCTCACTTCTGCTCGGAACGAAGGACCTCCCGTCGAATTGCCGCCACAGATCGCGATCGCGGCTTTTTTTGTTTGTTTGTTTGGCTGCTTGGGGTGGCCAAAACCCTGGAGCCGACCCTGCTTGTACCCTAGGAATATACCATCTTGAGCTGCTCAGAACCCTTTCTTGAGCAATGCAAGTTTATTAATTGATGATTAATTTATTAATCCACTTCATTAATGGAAAGTGGATATACACCAGCCTTTGTAACCTGAGCAGATTTACCAAGCACTTCAGTCAAACTCACTGGTAAGGATAAACTCTAGAATAAGTTTATTGATTTAAAAGATATAATCACTTCAAATCTGTGATAGGTAAAGAGTCAGAGTGGTTACCAAAATAAAATAAAATAAAATAAAATAAAATGAAATAAAATAAAATAAAATAAGCACACAGTCTAAACTCTCAGCCCCGTTAGACTGGGCAACATCTAAATTAAGCAGTTTTTCTCACCCCACTGGATATTGCGGGTTGATTACAGTTTTTCATATGCAAGCTTTTTCCTCTTTGCTCAGGGACCAGTCTCTTCAGCTCCAGTGTTCTCGTTGCCTTCAGCATAGGTGGGGGAGGAGAGAAAGGATGAAGCATGGGTCCACTGTGTCCTGTGGACACTTAGTCCATGTGCTTGGAGAACATAAGTCCAGGCATGTCTGGCGGACATTGCTAGGTCACCAGGCAAGGTTGAGCACTTGCCCTGGCTATAGCCTTGTGCAAGTGAGTCACTGAATTGTAGCGCCCTTGCTGGACAATAGCTGTTGATGGTTATTCGACACCCGCCTGAGCATTGGTTATTCCTCTAGTTATTGTCTTTGGGGAGCTAGTATCTGGGCGTTTACCATACCCACAGCATATTTTAGTGACAATCACACAACACAATTCTTATAACTTCATATGCATTAATGATATACATATTTAGATGAAACAGTGGTTTCAGCAGATCATAACCTTTCCTATGATACATTACAAGGCATGCTTTTTATGCAATATCACAACTGTATACAAATGATGAATATGAGGGTTACAGGGTTCTCCCCTGGGGTGTAGAGTGTCATAATCTCTTTATGGCTGGTGTAGAATCCACATCTAAGGTAACCCTATGCCCTGCTGTTCCACAGCTACATATAGGCCTGTTTGAGCTGTTCACAATCCCTTGTACAAGATCAAGTAGCACTCAGGTTGCTTTAGACTATCCTGAAGGATTGGTGTGCTGCAGAGCTGCCCCGGGAACAGGGGAGTGCTGAGGTGACCTTTCTTGCCTCCTGATCTGAGCTGTGTTATCCTCAGCTGTGGCTGTGAGCTTTTGAGGCCTTTGGATTTTCCAGAAACAAACTACAAATCTTAGTTTCTACAAGGATTCCAAAGAACACTAATTCTCCCCTTTCTCTCCCAGCTTGCTATTCAAGTGTTGTTTTTTTTTCTCCAGAGAATGTAAACCATGTAAATCTTATCTGGGATTTAGAAATCTAGAAGATTATCAAATAAGAGTCATATAGAGGCAGTCAGCCAGAGAACTGCCTCTTAATTTAGGTAATTCCATTGTTATTTAATAGTTTTAGCACTTGAAATTAAAAAGTAAGTGACCCACCAGACTTCTGGTATGATTCCACCAAAAAAAGAAACATTGACCACAAGGCCACTAATGAGGAAATTAAAAATACCATACAGTTGGTTCTAGTTTAACAAAAGGTCATAATTTTATTATACCAGTTGTGAAAAGCTATCTATCCAATCTGATTCTCTTTATTTGCTTCCTGGCCATCAGTGGAAAGATGGAGACTTTAATTACTTTCCCCCATATCCCCTGTGATTTGGCCCCCAACACTCCTCAAATCTTCCCTTTCCATAGGTGCAAAATGTGGGCTGTGATTTGGGAAGTGCTCAATCTGAGCTCAGCCCACCCCCCACATCCCAGTTCCTACCCCAATACCATGGCCCTTATAATAGTTACCACAATCAGAGCTGAGCAAATAACTGACTTTTCAGTTTGGTGGCCAAACTGGAAAAAATATCTTCAGATCACACTAAACATTTTAATACATAAGAAAAAGTGCAAATCCCACATACAAGAGCAGGAGGACTCAACCCATAGGTGTTGTACCTGAAACTAATTTAACTCTAGTTGACTAAATTTCAGATTTAGGTTGTCCCTTTAACAGACATACAAACCAAATGCCTCAATTGAATTCATAACACAAATATTTCAGGGATAAGAATTTAGTTAACATCCACAAACAAAATTTACTAAGGGCAGGTCTACACCACAGGATTAAGTTATGCAACTCCAGCTATGTGAATAATGTAGCTGGAGTCGAAATACCTTAGGCTGACTTACTGTGGTGTCTACACCGCACTGGGTCGACGGGAGAAACTCTCCCATCGACTTACCTTACGCTTCTCGGAGTTGACAGGAGACCAATCGGCACAGCATGTTGATCCTTCAGTAAGTGGAGACAAGCCCTATGAGAATGATAGCATCTAGACTATATCAGATATTCTCTATTATCTCTCGTTCGTGGCCAGCATTCCTAATCTTTATACGCAGAGTCTGGCTTGCACTAAGTGATGCTGAACAAAATATTATTTTTCCCCCCAGTATTTCATTGCTCATGACCTTTATCTTGTACCAACTTCCACCCTATGCCCATGCTTCTACTGAATGTCAGAATAAATTTTAGCATTGCATGTTGCCTTCTGTACCCATTTATATATTGAAGAATATCACACATCTACAAACTCAGGCTATGAACTGTGCTCCCCACCCAAAGAAACCTAGCAAAATGTTAAATGGAGAAATTAACATTAAAGCAAGGTCCTACACTAAAAAGTTGTACAAAATGGTATTGTGGGGTTCAACATCCATTGCACATCTGAAGTCGCATGCTCTAAAGTTCAAGATTATAAGGCCTCAGTATTAAAGACTATAGAAATATGAAGTGTTGTATGCTTCATTTCATACCTTGATAGTGCTTCATGTTACTTTTTACATCTGCTTTGTTTTTGCTTTTAAAGAAATAAGGAGTTTTGTTTTACTATACTACAGTGATGCTCAAACATTTTAGCAGTTTGCCCTTGACTTAGGTGTGTTCTTAGTCCATGAGGGCTAAAGCACTTAAGGCCTCTTTGAACATTAAAAGTTCAAGAATTTGTTTTAAACTACAATTGCTATAGGAGGGGGAAAGAATCAATTATTCTAATATGCAGAGAGGACAAAAGGGCCACAAAGACATGGGAAAAAATGAGATTCAGTATAGAATGAATAAAGGAAATTCAAGAAAAGAATGGATATCTCAAATTTATTTGCACCCATGTGCAATAAGGGCCATAAGTTATTTTGCTTGAGCTATTCATCTTCTCTCCCTCTCTAAATAATTGGCCATATTATTTTAAACTTTCCAGGCTATCATTCAACTATTAGTCAATAATATTACCTGCTTGTCTGATTCAATTTTATCCTAATGTAACACATTATCTTAATATAGTAAATGTGAGTTTTACCAACTGCACACCAGGCATAGTACTGCTAGTACATTTCTTGATTGAACCCAAAGGTTCATAACATTAGCATCACTATGTAATATTAAGACTTGAGTAAAGTATTATTCCAAACATGACCCTTTATTGTTTGGTACTTAGTGCACACCAACGGTATGCTTTGGCACCACTACAAGGCATGCATCATCTCCTTGAAACCTCCAGATGCCTTGTCTGGAGTCTAATGTATGTAATGAATCATCTTAGATTGAATTGAATGTGATTCCTATTTTCTTGCCAAGCTGTGGTACTTGACAAATTCAATTTTATTACTTGTAGACAGTTAAGGCCTTTCTCTACCTTATTTTTAAATTCACTAACTGTGTTGTTAAATAGATCTACTTCAAGATTCTGTAATTAAATGCTTTCTCTATGTGCTACAGGAAACCAGACCTGAGGAGGGCTCCTGAATGTGTGAGGCAGAATATACACAAATGCTAGACCTAGACTATAGAAATCAGTATCCAAAGAGATAAGAATTAAACACAGACCTTATATTCCTGTGTGTAAGATGGACCTGGGATTCCTCCAGTAAGATTGTTTTCTCTCACTCTTTTTCTCCTATAGGCTGGAATAGCTGCTAAATTTTGTCCATATGTGATCTCTCACACAAATGAGAGATAACCACTTATTTTCCCCTCAGGCTGCTCATAAGCAGTGGGAAGTGGGTGCAGGCAGAAGCCTCTCTCTTGCAGTTGGCAGAATCAGAGGGAGAAAGAAGGTGGATCCAGGGCCAGCACGGGTGTTGGGGGAACCCAGTGGTCCTGGGAGCCTGGAGAAGCCAGGGGGGACCATAGTATTGAAGGAAGTCAGGAGAAGACTGTGGGATTAGAGTATAAGGGCTTGTTTGAGGAAAGGGCAGAAGACTTGGGGTTAACTGGGGAAAGCCTGTCCACCTTCAGCACTCACACAGTCTGCCTGCCCTCAGTGCCAGTGCCCAGTGCCATATACTGGTGTCTGGGAGTAGCAATTTCAGGAAAATCCTTCTCAGTCCCTGTAGCCCTGCTGTATGCATAAGAATCTAGATGACCTATAGAAGTATGTGAGGGAAGAGGCAAATGCTTGAGTGCTATGCCTAATGCATGCCCTGGACTAGAATTGAGAAAGGAGGATAGTGTTGTTGTAATTTCTCATTTTAAATACTTGAAAAACTCTCAGGCAATATGCTGGGGGGAGAGGAGAAATGAAAAATAAGTAATTATTACATATTTACTGTTTGATTTTACCCTGTGAAAACTTTGGTCTGGGATCAGAGGCCTGTCTACTGCATAGCATATAAAGATAGTTTATTTCCAATGTTACTGTTGAATGTGAACTCTTGGGTCATTTTGTTCCCATTCATACTCCATGGTATGTTATTTTCATTTTATCAAACCTTAAATTAAAAAACTGCAGCCATTTCAATGGTTGTTGGTACCTTGAAGAGAGTGAGCCCAATAAAAAGGTGTAAGGTTACATAAAATTAATCAAGAGCAACAGAGGGTCCTGTGGCACCTTTGAGACTAACAGAAGTATTGGGAGCATAAGCTTTCGTGGGTAAGAACCTCACTTCTTCAGATGCAAGATAAAATAAATCTTCAAATAAAATTAATCTTTTCTCTTGACATTTGAAATATAATATTTCATATACAGTAAGAATATACAGTGTGATTTCAAATCATTGCTTCAGTTTTGGAAGTCAATATGAGATCCATTATTACACCTTCTATGATTTATGGAAATCATACTAGTTCAACAGTGCAAGCAGTTGATCAGACAATTGTTGATTTCAAGGGGATTACTGCTTCTAGCAGAAAGGATTTGTATAATCAGCCCCCTTGTTTGTAAACTGGAGACTTTTCATTTTAAAATAAAATCTAGTTCCGGACTAAATGATCAGCTCAGAGTTCTGTTTTGTTTGTTTGTTTGTTTGTCTGTTTGTTTGCACTTGAGGCAGCTTGCATCAGAAGCTAAGCTTTGAGACAATCTTTTGGTGTTGGCCGGGGTCTACCTCTATGGGCTGCCTCAACCCTGGTAAATTCTGGCAGCAGCCAGGCTCTCTGGTGAGGTTATCAACCTGACCCTGGGCAGTCCTGCCCCCTCAGTCTATATCACACAGTTAAGAAAAACAGATGCACTTGGTCTCAGATTGAAATATGTGGCAAGAGCAGCACCAGGAAGATAAAATGAAGATTTTGGTTCCCACTACTTCTGAACAGAGTGTGAGCTGAGTGGAGGGTGTGGGGGCGGGGAAGAGGAGGGGGGAATGAGGGTAAAGTGAAAGCCAATATGAAATATCCACTCTAATGAAAATGTTTTGTGGAAGCTGTAGAGAAAAGATTAGGACTCAGCCAATTTATATTACTGTTCTCAAAGATAAGATTTGGGAGGGTGGATTGGAACACTTCACTCTGGAGCGCAGAAAGGGCACAAAGCAGCCAGCTAGCCATGAGTAAGATACAGTGGAGATGAAAGTGTGTAAGTCACTTCTAGAGACAGCCCATTTGGGAAGAGAGACAGGGAAAGAAGCTGGTGACTCAACGTCCATTTAAAAATAAAATTAGGTTGTATATGTATGAATACCATTGCCCTATACTGGGTACAGTCAGAGCAACTCATATGTCATTTGCCCGGTACTGCTAGGAGCTGGAATAAATACTCCTTTAGTTGAAGTGATAGGGATGTATAGTTTTCAATCTCCACCCACCTTGGTGTCAGGGAAGCTTCACGTAAGCCATGGTGTTTATTATTACAGTCATAAAGATGGTTAGTTGGTACTATCTAGCAAAATTATTCATTATATGGAAAGTAATAGGAATCAGTCTGAAAAATGCAAATAAATAACTTTGAGAGACCACTAGAGTAAATCCCCTTCGTGCAACGTAAAACATTTTAAAAAGCACTAAAACACATTACACAACTAGTCAACTTTAGAGTTAATCAGTAAGATGTATGGTCTGCTGCATCACTTTATTTACAGGAGTCCTCCTGAGATTTTATTATTTACCTTGTCAGAGAAATGACACGAAGCCTTTCATTAATCTAATTTACTAGCATAATATGAAGCTATTATTTTTATGTTAACTGGTGTAAAAAAATCATATCCACCTTAGATGTACTTCTGTACAAAGTAAGTGACCTGTTGGATTAAAAATTTGGTCTTTCAGAGCTGACTCTTGAAGAAAATAAAATTAAAAAAAAAAAGAGGTTTGTGTAGATTAAACTCTGAAGTGGTCAAGGATTTAAGGGGCTTGACATTAGATTTTGAAATATATCCAAGGCTACATTTATACACAGACAGCTTAGCCATTAGTCAAAAACAAGTCGTAATGCCACCCAAGGAAAAGGAGGAATACAACTCACTTCCCAAGGACATAATTTTCTAGTACTTGTCTTCAGAATTTTAGATTAGGTGCCATTTCTATCTGCACCACCTCAAAGACCAACACAATATATTGAATCAAGATTTGATTCAAAATTCAAAAGAAATACTAAATCACTGACTGCAGCAATATTGGTTGATTTATACTCCCGGTATCACACTTTCATGCTCTCAAATTCCACTAGGTGGGTTTTATCAAACAACATAGCAACACAGTAGTGAGAGTCAAACAAATCAGCATGTTTGGCAGGCATGGAAATTGATTACCAATTTTTCTTGCTTGGCAGAATTACTTCTCTCCATTCACACTCTTCACTGTATTGGGAGCATGAAGCCTCAGTCCGATAATCTTTTGTTCTGTGGGACAGTTAAATTCAACACATAGAAACAAAAGAAGGGTAAGTTAATATCTTTTACTGGACCAATGTCGGTTGGTGAAAGAGACAAACTTTTGAGCTACACAGAGCTTTTCTTCAGGTCTAGGAAAGGTAATCAGAGTATCACAGCTAAATACAAAGTGGAACAGATTGTATTTAGCTGTGACAAACTGATTACCTTTTCCAGACCCGAAGAAGAGCTCTGTGTAGGTTGAAATAATGTCTCTTTCACCAACAGAAGTTGGTCCAGTAAAAGATTTACCTCACCCACTTTGTCTCATATCCCAGGACCAACATGGATATAACAGCACTGCATAAAAAATGTAAGATGATCTTTAAAAATATTATAGTTTTCCTCTTCTGTCTGTACCATCTTAAAAAACAAAACAACAACAACAAAAAAACCTATCAGAGGCCTCCTTTTTCCATTCTCTGATGTTGACCCCAGCTCCCTCTGGCACTTCAACACCCAGTGCCTAACTAGACTTGTTTTTTCTTACTGCTAACACCACTGTCAGTAATATTCTGATGTTGTTGGCTTAGTGATTTTTCTACACCACATCTCAGTTCTACACCGGAAATTCAAAAAAGAAAGAATATTAAATCTCAGAAATAGGGAAACAAAACCTTTATTATATGCTGCCACCGACATGATCTTGCAATAATTTTGCTGCATTTGAATGACTATGTCAAGGTGAATAAAGTCCTAAGTTACAATTTTATTGAAAGTTGTTGGGAAGGAAAGGAAGTCTAATTTACTGGAGCCTATGAAATGGGATTGAGACGCTTTGAAGACTTTTTCTCTATTATGACAAATGTTTCTGCTCTTGAAAATGCAACAAAGTGAATAATCTGTTCATGGAGTCAATCAAGCTTTTAATACCAACATTCAGGAATTTTTAAAGTCTGGAGCTGTAAGTAAGTGAGCACAGATGCTCTTAAAGGAATTGTTAAATGGGTTTAGTGTATATGATTAAATATCTAAAATGAATCTTAAAGGGTAAAAACAAGCAAAAAGGTCTTTCTAAGGGCAAACACTGATTTAATTCATTTTTTGTCACTGTATTGGCAATCCTTCAAGCAACAAAAACTTTTATAATTCCAGGTTAATATTCTTTACTTTTGTTAGATAAGCCATTTTATTCACACCATTACACAAAGCAAACAACATGAGTGAGCTATGACTCGTGCTTTCCAAGTCAGAAGGTTATTTAAAAATGCTTTGCTAAATGTAGGGAAGCTTAAGCACTGCTAATGGAGTTAAAAGGAGACAGTAAAACCTAGCCGTCTGCCTTAATTGATCCTGTATTTTACTTTATGTACAATGGATGGAAAATGGTTTTAAAAACATTAAGGAAATGACCAAGCGAACCTACCATGGATTCTGTCTAGATATCTGATAAACAAAAGCGCAGAAGATCAATGGTAATACAGATACACCAGTCATTTAGTTCCTTTTAAAACAGACTATACAAAGTTAATTGGTCCAACATTTGACTTGCATGGAAAAAAAGTTAGTAAATCTCGTAACTCAGGTTTTATATGATGGTTTTAATTTTTATCATAAAAATAAAATACAAACATCAGTTATTTGGCATCTTTGAGTAGGGACAATAGGGAATCAGTGAACAAGGAAATCCATGAATTGCAAGGATTTAGGGGGTCTCTATAAGCTCCTATTATAGTAGTTGCTTTCAGGGCTGCTCAGAGGGGGGGCAAGTGGGACAATTTGCCCTGAGCCCCGCAGTGACCCCCACGAGAATATAGTATTCTATGGTATTGCAATTTTTTTATGGAAGGGGCCCCCAAAATTGCTTTGCCCCAGGCCCCCTGAATCCTCTGGGCAGCCCTGGTTGCTTTCCAAGTATATAACAAGGCAGTTTCTACCTCAAAGAGCTTGCAGTCTAAGAAAACAAGCAACATACAAGGGGGGGGGCAAGAGGGGGGAGAGCAGAATACCTTAGAAAGGTACTAGCCATATCCATTGGCCTTCTATTTAACAACTAGGTATTAGTCAGCAATTTATTACAAGTATTTTGACAGAAGCAGATATTCAGAGGAATTTTAAGGTGAAAACAGTAAACTTATGAACTACCTCAGAGTGTGTTTTGTGCAGAAGGGGTGATGTTGAAAGAAATAGAAAGACTACTGAAAGGAGGGGGAAAAAGAGGTGGTTAGGGCTAGAATGTTGGGTAAACTATTGACACACATAAGCAGATAAATAGGGAGGGGCAGAGTTGTGCATTTCATTGAAGGTGGGGATAAGAACATTGAATTTGATAAGGTGAGAGACAAGCCAATGGAGAAATACAAAGAGGGGGTACACAGGGTTGAAGTTAAGGACAAAGTAAAATGATATTAGAAGCTGTACTGTCTGTGGTCTGGAGGTGGGGGATGAGGGTATCAGGGTGGGTCAGAGCAAAAAGAGTAGACTGCAGTAGTAAAGATATGAAACGATGAGCACTGGGAGGAAAGTTTTTGTAGTGTGGTCAGAAAGCAAAGTTTGGATTTTAGAAATGTTAGAGAGGAAAAAGTGGCATCATTTGGGTATAGCATGAATGTGCAAAGAAAAGAGGAAAGGTTAATCACCTACAGGCCTGCATGGTGGGGAGGATGATGCTGTCAATAGTGACAGACAGTGAGGTGAACAGAGATGGTTTGAAAGGAGGAAAAAAAAAAAGAACGATTAACAGTGTTGGCCAAAGACGCTTAAGATTTAGCTTAGAGGGATAGCTGAGTGGTTTGAGCATTAGCCTGCTAAACCTAGGGTTGTGAGTTCAATCCTTGAGGAGGCCATTTAGGGATTGGGGGCAAAAATGTGTCTGGGGATTGGTTCTGCTTTGAGCAGGGGGTTGGATTAGATGACCTCCTGAGGTCCCTTCCAACCCTGATATTCTATGACAGAAAGATATCCAAAAGGAAGATGAGAGAGAGATATAAAATACAGTATTGGACTGATGGGCAAAAAAGATTTGAGAGTCAACAACTGCAAACAGTTCTTGAAGCTATGTAAATGTGAAACAGATCATCCACAGAAACACAAGGGAAAGTTGGATCCCTCCAGGGAACAGGTGAGGGAAGGAGGACTCACTGTAAGATAATGAAGGAATGTTCAGGAGAAGATAGATGGAGAGCAAGCTATAAATTTTAGCCTGGAAGAGTTAATTAGAAACTTTGGTGAGAGCTTGTAGTGGAGTGAAGTCAGATTAGAGGGGATCCAGAATGGAGTTGGAGAAAAAATTGTGACAACATTTGCTGACTATAGATTGTATCCTTCAGAATGTAGATTTTTTTAAAAAAGACAAAGTTCAGGGTTCATTGTCTAGCTGCTGAAGTAAAGTAGCCTTGACAATAAAAATAGTTAGGTAAATTATAGCAGTTTTGTTGAATCTGTAGCCTAAAATACAAACAATACCTCTAAGTGAGGTGTGAAGTTTGCCCATTCATATTAATGGGGTGTCAAGTATGAAAACTAATTATCTAATTACTACCATAATTAACATTTAACTATGAATTATTGTACCAGAAACACTTGGTTTATGCATTTAGTACCAGTCATAAAATGTTTCTTTTATTTTAAAGGATAATCCATAAGAATAAGAATTATGTTTTTAATGTGGAAATAATCAAAATTTGATTACAAATATACAATTTGATGGAATATTTACTATTTGTATAAAGCTAGATGGAGACATTGCTTCTAAGCCCATAGTACAGTTATGCATAGCTGCATTGCCTTAGAAGTAGAGGCAGACCAACCAATATGATTAAACTTTTAAATAAGAATCATGGAATTTAGATGACTGTAATCACAAAATTTAGTCCAGATCAAACTATACACTTTGTATGGGATAGCTGAATTTCATTTTATAAGACAATATGGTTTTAAACCATGATAATGTATAAGAAACATATTGTCTAGTGGCTTTAATGCTGTTTAAAAGAACATTCAAGAAAAACTGTTTAATTAATATATATAATAAAATAGCAAGTAAAATACATAAAAGTCAACCAAAGAGAAAATATCCACTGTCCAAATGTGGATGCCTAAAGTTTTAGGCAGATAAAAAAAATCATGACAATTTTCAAAGCTGCTGAGCATCTACAATTCACACTGCAACTAGTGGGAGCTGTGGGTGCTCTTATAGTCAAAGCATTTTATACAGGTATCTAATTATGAATGTGCCCCCCCACCCCGTTTGAAAAGTTTGGCCACGGATCTTAAAATTCATTATTTATTCAGCTGTTACCTATTTTAAGATTTTCTATAACAGTCTATTATCTGAGCAAGCTTGAATTATTGTAACTATACTTTCATGTTGTGTGGTCTTTTTCCAGAGGAGGCCTAGTTATAGAAACAAAAACTGGCTGTTTATTCTTTCAGGCTGATAGGCCTCTCTCTCTCTGCCTTTTATCATTGCATTTTGCATTTGCTGCTTTGCAAGACAAAGGAAATACATATTTCAGAGTACCTAAGAGATAGGCAAGATTAATAAAAACCTTTGTACTGGAATATGAGATGTTCTTTGAAAGTTTTGTACATCCATCTAGACCAGTGGTGGGCAACCTGTGGGCTGCAGGTTGCCCACCACTGGTCTAGACAATGCTAAAAACAACAAAACCCAACTTTTTTTCTAGCAGAAGCTGAGTACCAGCACTCCCCAAACACTAAAAACAAAGTTTTATATTTCAATTAAGTGGGGGAAATAGAGCAAATCATAGCCATAATAAGCCAGATCATGACCTCGATTGTGTAGACATACTGTTGCAAAAGCAGGGTAACTGTACATGTACGGTAGAGCGGCCATACTGGGTCAGACCAAAGTACCCGGTACAGGGTAACTGTACATGTACAGTAGAACGGCCATACTGGGTCAGACCAAAGTACCCGGTCTTCCGACAGTGGCCAGTGACACGTGCCCCAGAGGCATGTTCCCTCTCCTCCCACACGGCCGCCTCATAGTCCATTCCAGGAGTGCCCAGTCAGGAATCAGGTCTCCAGCTATAATCAGTCTCTAGGAAGGGACCCTTGCTGATTCCCTTCTGACCAGGGTAGGGTTAATATTGCATAGATCCCTTCCTAACACTGATATCCCAGCAAACCAGTCTACCAAAAGGCTAGTTCCTGTGCTTTGCTTTCTCTCCACGGGCTATGAATAGCGTATTGCCAGTATTTACATGTTACTGCACATTTTAGCAGGCCACAGTCTTTCCACAAGGGTTGAGGCCCTCTTTGGACAGAAGGTCTTGTCTGTTTGCTGGGTCAGAAAGAAGGTCCTGAGTCAGTTTAAACCCAGCCTTTTTATAGCCAAAAAAAGTACTTGATTTGCCTGTTGGTCTCTGGAAACCCAGTCTGACCCAGTACATGCAAGCTTCCCCAGGGGGCAATACCTTTCTGGAGGCTTTTACAATCTAATTGAGTCATCTTAATCACCCCTTCTCATCACCACCCCCCTCTCCCCCACACAGACAGTTCCTGGAGAAGCTGCAATAATCCACCCTCTGGAGTTGCATACAATCCCTGGCCCACAGTGATACATAAACTTAGTACAATCTGGTCCCCAAAGTTATTGCATGCCATTGTAATATCTGTCACAAAGTCCACCCTCTTCCACACTTAACCCTGTGCAATCTTCCTGGACCTTGGATCCACCCAGAGGAGCAAGCATGTGCTGCACATGCACTACTCCCCTGGGCAGGGAGTGGGTGGAGCTTTGTCACTACTCCTCAAATGCACTTGTGAGTGTATGTGGATGAATGTTAATCTCCTTCCAGCTACTGTCAATAGTAGATTACTAACCCCTGGAACAAGGTGAGGCCAACGATAACATTTGTTCATCTTTAATGGATAATTCTTTCCCTCTAGTGCAGGTATGTGTCACCTATTAACCAGGGAAAGTCATTTAGTCACAGCCTAATCCAGTGTAAGAATCTACTTGGACCTATTCTGAAGTGTTCATTTACTTAATTATGTAGCCCGTGTAACAGGGGTCCAGTCCAGCATTCACTGAAGTCAGTGAAAATAAAGAGAACCCCACTGAATTTAATAGGAGTTAGACCACAGGTACTTTTACCCCTAGGGGTAAACAGAGATCTTCTGGGTTACATCAACTTGTCTAGATATTTGGCTAGTTTTACAACAGGCTACATAAAAAGCACTAGCGAATTCAGTACAAACTAAAATTTCACACAGACAATTACTTGTTTATACTGCTCTATATACTATACACTGAAATGTAAGTATAATATTTATATTCCAATTGATTTATTTTATAATTATATGGTAAAATGAGAAAGTAAGCAATTTTTCAATAAATAATGTGCTGTGACATTTTTGTATTTGTATGTCTGATTTTGTAAGCAAGTAGTTTTAAGTGAGATGAAACTTGGGGGTACACAAGACAAATCAGACTCCTGAAAGGGACACAGAAGTCTGGAAAGGTTGAGAGCCACTGAGTTAGACTATGCCCAGTTTAGACCCTCCTTTTGTGGGTATTTTCCCTATCAGAATTAATGGCATAATGTTTACATACACCACATCCTGAATACTACTCTGACTCCTCAGCATGTATTTTTCTAAACAATATACAGTACAAATCAAATCAGTATTTTAGATGTCTGTATACTAATGCAAGAAGTATGGGGATAAGCAGGAAGAACTCAAAATGCTAGTAAATAAACACAACTATGACATAGCTGGCATCACAGAGACTTGGTGGGATAATACGCATGACTGGAATATTGGATAGAAGGGTACTGCTTGCTCAGGAAGGATAGGCAAGGAAAAAAGTGAGGAAGTGTAGCCTTATATATTAACAATATATACACTTGACTGAGGTTGAGATGGAAATAGGAGACAGACTTGTTGAAAATCTCTGGGTAAGTTTAAAAGGGATAAAAAACAGGGGTGATGTCATGTCAAGAGTCTACTATAGACCACCTCACCAGGAAGAAGAGGTGGATGAGACTTTTTTAAACAATTAACAAAATCATCCAAAGCACAGGACTTGGTGGTTATGGGGGACTTCAACGACTCAGAAATCTGTTGGGAAAAATAACATAGCAGGGCACAGATTATCCAACAAGTTCTTGGAACGAATTGGAGACAATATTTTTATTTCAGAAGGTGAAAAAAATATTAGGGGACAGGCAGTTCTAGATTTTATTTTTTACAAATAGGGAGGAACGGTTGAGAATTTGAAAGTAGAAGGCAGCTTGGGTGAAAGTGATCATGAAATGATAGAGTTCATGATTCTAAGGAATGGTAGGAGGGAGAACAGCAAAATAAAGATAATGGATTTCAAGAAGCCAGACTCTAGCAAACTCAGTGAGTTGGGAGGTAAGATCCCATTGGAAGCAAGTCCAAACAATCCCACTGTGTAGGAAAGCTAGGAAGTATGGCAAGAGACCACCTTGGCTTAACCAGGAAATCGTCAGTGATCTAAAACTCAAAAAAGAATTGTACAAAAAGTGGAAACTAGGTCAAATTACAAAGGATAAACAAACAAATAACACAAGTCTGAAGGGACAAACTTAGAAAGGCCAAGGCACAAAACAAGATCCTTCCTGCCTAGGAAGGAGTACTGTGAAAAGGGGTCTTGGGGTCATAGTGGACCACAAGCTAAATATGAGTCAACAGTGTAACACTTTACAAGAGAAAGTGAACATCATTCTGGGATGTATTAGCAGGAGTGTTATAAACAAAACACGAGAAGTAATTCTTCTGCTCTACTCCATGCTGATTAGGCCTCAACTGAAGTATTGTGTCCAGTTCTTGGCACCACATTTCAGGAAAAATGTGGAAAAGTTGGAGAAAGTCCAGAGAAGAGCAACAAAAATGATTAAAGGTCTAGAAAACATGACCTATGAGGGAAGATTGAAAAAACTGCTTTTGTTTAGTCTGGAAAAAGAGATGACTGAGAAGGGACACGATAACAGTTTTCATGTACATAAAAGATTGTTACAAGGAGGAGGGCGAATAATTGTTACTCTTAACCACTGAAGATAGGACAAGAAGCAATGGGCTTAAATTGCAGCGAGGGAGGTTTAGGTTGGACATTGGGAAAAACTTCCTAACTATTAGGGTGGCTAAGCACTGGAATAAATTGCCTAGGGAGGTTGTGAAATCTCCATTATTGGAGATTTTTAAGAGCAGACTAGACAAACACCTGTCAGGGATGGATTAGACAGTACCCAGTCCTGCCATGAGTGCAGGGGAATGGACTAGATGACATTGTATGAAATCGCTAACAGGATTTATTTATACAATGCAGGGTTTCCCCCCCCATCATGAAGTGCATTTGCCTTATTCTGTTATATTGAGATACTTATGCTGCATCTGTCACTGTTATTGAGTAGTGTAAAACCTCTTTTTAGTAAATGGTCAGATCCTTAATTGGTATACATCAGCATTGCTTCACTGGCACTAGTTTGATAGGCATCAACTGAGAATCTCTTTTATTTTTTATTTTTTTCCAGATTCCATAAACTATTATCACTTCTGGAAGATACAGAAACTAGGAAAAGTTCAGCCACATCAGCATGAAAACAGTTTTTAAAAAGTTATTCAATCCTGCTGAAAATTTAATTGCACTCTTTTAGTCTTACTGTTTATTTTAGCTAAGCTGTCACTTGATGTATTTTTTTAAAAAAGAATAAAACAAAACATCTAGAGACTAACAAAAATAAATACCAAAATTGATTTCTGTTGCCTAACACATTAGTACAGTAAACAACATTCAAAATGATTTCACATTTTTACCATTAGCTATTGATATTACTAGTTGTATTTCCAGTGGAATTATTCTGGTAATAAATTACGTAATAAAAAAGTAATCAAATCAACTTTAGGGGCACACGCTATATGTGTATGAAAGTAACATAATTAAAGTCTTCTTAGAATAGATGCAGAGCCATCTTTAGTATTTCTGGAAGGGTCTACAAAACAATTTCTGTTTTACTCCCCATTGCCCATCATTATCACACAGCTAGGCTGACATCTGGCCTAATCATTCTGAAGAACAGTAATGAAATGATTGTTTGGGGTCAGGGGACACCCTGTAATTAACTTAGTAATTTTACACAAAAAGTGCGAGAGAGTTTTTGTCCATCTGTGGGGATCTTCAGATTCTCTTCAATTTCATGGTGCAAAACTGGAACCCATCTGTTTGTGTCTTTGAACTCTAGTGATCAGCTTACATCAGTTTTCCATTTTCAGGTCTATATTTATAGAAGTGGAGTCTAAACACCACACTAAAGCTGGTTGAAAAATAAATTTTCTTTGCGAGGGAACATTTCACTTTTTCTACAAAAATACCTCTTAGAATGGGGAAGTAGTGTATCATGGAAGTCCTTGGCCATGGTGTATCATGGGAGATGTAGTTTGGCCTGACAACCCAGCCCATAGAAGAGAATAGAGACACAAGGGAACCAAACTATAACTCTCACGGGACACCATTTCAAATTGAAATATTCCTGTTTTCAGTCATTTGTTTTAGGACAAAAAACAAATTTTCTGCAGAAAACAGACACTTATAAAAAATCATTTAATTGAAAACCCAATTTCCAATCAAAAAAACAGTTTCAATAGCCATTTTTCAACTAACTCGCTAATATGTATTTCAGTCATACTTTGCCTTATGTTTTATATCCCTCAAATTAAGGAGTGGACTGAAAGACAGAAGAATTAAATTATTCACTTTTACTGAGAACCAAGGACTGAACAGGCATGGAGACTGAACTACCCCACTGGAACCATTCTTAAGAACTGAACTCACACTTTGAAATTAAAACATATCTTAATTATGTGCACATAAAAGACTGAGTCACACAGGGCCCAATTCAGCTACCCTTACTCACACTGGGTAGTAAGTCACTCGATGACTAGTCCCATTGTTTTTCCTTAGACTATTGGTATAATTGGGTATTACTTACTGTAGGTAAGGTTGACAATATCAAGTCTGCAGGGATTTCCAAAATTTAGGGAGTGTGGGGGGGGGGGGGAACGTGGTCGAAGAAAAAATAATTTAGTTGATTAGAAGCATTGATAAAAAACATTACAACTTCCTAAATAATATTAATGGAATTGACCTTTTAATATATTTAGGTGGTTACCTGAAGGACTTACATTGGTTATAGTGGAATATTAAGGATTATCAATTAACATAAATACATATTAAATTGATTATCCTGTGGGAAGTAAAATTCTGCATTTGTCAAGTTTGATGTAACATTTTCCCCCTAACTTTTAAATGATTATTTAAAATAATAATTTTCCATTGTGACATTATTTGTCGTAACACACACTTAATCTTGTTTGTCTTGAAACTTATTGCTTTCTATTGAAGTATATGTAATGTACTTCATCATCAAGGAAACAGCGTATCTACTAATGAAAAAAAAGTCTTGTTTGCTGTAAGAGAAGCAAACTTTGTGACTTATAGGCAGTGGCGTAGCCAGGTGGAAGGAACAGGGGGAGCATCAAAAAAAAAAAAAAAAAGGCACCACCCGCTGCGGCGCTTTTACTGACAGGGCCCCACTTCAGGAAGGTACGTTAGTACCTGACTAAGTGTTTACGTAAGCCCTTTGAAGTCAGTCAGTGAAATTACTTATCACATACTTTCCTGGACTTTAGGCCAAAGAGAGCTGCAGAGAGAGAAAAAAAAACTTTTGTAGCTTAAAACCACATATCAAATGTTTTCAATATAACACCAAGTAATGTAATGAGTTCAAGTCTGATACCATGACCAGGGTTTATATCCTGGAATGATACTGCAGTTCAGTACAGATGAGCTCGGGTTGTGTCTTCTTCACAAGCTGCTGTACAATAAGAGTACAATTCTCATAATTAAAAAGTCAATATTTAACAATATTTACTGTACAACCATATCTGAGACACCATAGTGATTTCTTTTTCCATAAAGAAATACTACATGGTGTATTAACATTTTGAAGATGTTAATTATACTTATATTTCTGTGATGCCTCCCCCAGTCTACATAAATGTTCATGGGTGCCTTTGGTAGATGGATAATGGTATTGTGTATTGGTGTACAGTGGCCAATCTCTTGGTTTTGAATAAAGTATTATGAAAATTTTACAAGAGGACTAGTAACAGTATGCAGAAGATGGTATTTTCTGCAAGTTCATATTTGATTTGAATACAATTGTGAACTTTTCTACCCCTTCACACTGCATCATATGAACACACACAATGGGGAATTTTGTTAACTGAATGTTATGTATATTGCATAGCCAGATTTCTAATTAGTGGTTCCCTGTTTGTTCCTCATTTTCCAAATAATTTTTTAAAACTCTAATGGAATGAAATTCACCGAAGCAAAGAGGGCCCATGCAGGGCCCTCTTCTCCTTCACTGGAAATTTTTAAATTAAGATTGGAGTTTTCCCCCTAAAATGTATGCTCTATTGCAAACAAATTATTTCAGAGAAGTTCTATGGCCTGCTTTATAGAAGAGATCAAACTAGATTATCACAGTGCTCCCTTCTGGACTTGAATGAATGAAACTTTTCTAATTAAGTTCTGCAGCATGGCTATGTGGAAGTGAGTAGCCAATGGGTTGGCCCCAAAGAAAGTCCTTCACAGCTCCCCTGGGCAATAAAGGGGACCCCACACAGAGTCCAAATGTGTGTAGATGGAGCAAGTGTTATTGGAGCTGAGCTCACATGGATCTAATGGCCAAAACCTCCATGTATGGGGCTGCCTATCTGCTCACAAGTTGTAGAGATTAATCTAGTCCCGCTCATCACTGAAGAGGACTTCACATAAAACCAAATTAGACTAGCTTTGTGAAGATAGTCTTTAAAATAAATGAGTAGAGTTAAATGGTACAGTAAAAAAAAAAAAAAAAAAAAGCTAGGCAAAGAGGAAGTGAGTAGGTTAGGATTCAAATCCTTTATCCTTATTGTTCACAGATGAATACAATGTATTTCAAGTTAACAATGCTTTACTTTGGATTACTTAGCTCTGTATTATCTTACTTATGGACTATTTATTTATTTATGCTAATACCATAAATAAATTTACCAAAAAAGAAAAACAGAATGCTGGCAGTCTAGCTTTGCAAATAAAAGTTTATAACAACTCAAAACTTGATATATTTTCCCATATTACTTTTCCCCAGTCTTGAAACAGATAAGATCAAATGAGAATGTTGTCAATGAAGGAAGATTTTTAAAGGTTACATAGACAAGTTGTACAGAATCATTTTCCATCATTGTTCCTTTTGCTGCAATGAGCATTGGAGTTTGTCCTAAGCCTGTCCTTGAATACAAATATATCATTATATTTATTTATTATGTCAACTTCAACATTTATTGTACATTTTATTGATGAGCAAAATGTATGTATACTTTGTTGGCTTATAAACCACACAGATGTTTTGCTATAATAGTGTCATGAATATAATACAATTTATGTCATTCTACCAGCAGTGAAACAATGGCAAAATTTTTATTGGATTGAAAGAGTTCAAAGTTTCTATTCCTAGCTTTAATGACTCTATTATTTGAGTGTATAGCAATAAAAATGGATTATATTAGAGTGCTTAGAATGAGCCTCATTTATTGTTGCAGTACACAAAGTAAAGAGCATGGAGGATATCTGTATGAGAATCTGCAGCTGGATTAAGTATACTAGAAATCCCACATTTGCAGGTTCACTCTGTGATCCATTCATTCACTTGAACCCTTTGCACACATTCCCAGAAGACCAAGTGAGTGAGTTAAAGGACAGAGGGAAGAGTATAAAGGAAAGAGAAGAAAAAAAAGAAGGGGCATAAGGAACAAGAGGGTAAGAATGGGTGAGAGTAGACAATGATGGAGAGAGATTTGGATGGAGAGGAGTGTTGGAGAGAAAAATATTGAAGGTATAATTTGAAAATAAGCATCTTAACTGCATTAATGTATATCTTCTCGACATGACAGAGAGTAGCAGAGTATGTGGAAAGGAACTAGGGATTGAGAGCAAGAATAGAAAAAGGGGAAGATGGTAGAGAGAAGAAGTGAGCAGATCCATGAGTGAATGTGGCAGAGTCAGGATCCAAAACAGACACTTTAAAAGGGGGGAGAGGAGTACCTTTTTGGGGGAGAGACCTGCAAATTGTTTTCAGCTAGCCAGCATACCAAAACTGCAAATACCATCAACAACTCAAAAGTGGTAAGACAACACATATTATTGAAATTAGCTCTCCTTTCACTATGAAGTTATCACCCCAGAGCAGCAGCCATATTCTTTAGTATCAAACTGCTTCCTTAGATGAGGTCCTTATAAGTGGGTGCAACATTTTCCCCCTTAAAATGATTCCTCTGGAGCCAAGCTTTTGTTTACACTTATTCTGCAAGGGAAAAAACAAGGGGTGAGGGAACTGAGATTATAAGACCCCTCTGAAAAGCCAGTACTGCTTGTCATGAGGAGAAAAAGGAAGATGATATAAATAGAACATAAGGCCAGACACCCAGGAGGAACAGAGTAGAGAGACAAAGAGAAAAGCAATAATCAAGCAATAAGGTAAGACTCAGAGGAGGGTTTTTTTTGGGGGGGTGGGGGGAGCATGTGCTTGCTGGGCTAGCAGATACAGGATAGAAAACACTACAAGGATTGATACAAGGGGAAGACAGTACAGGGGACACAGATAGGTAAATAGGATTCTCACACTCTCAACCTCCCATTTACCAGAACATGTCCTGTTTTATACTTTGAGAATGGACAGAGTGATAGAGAAGAAGATAATGAGGTTGCTTGGCTGATGAAAAGTGAGGGTTAAAAAGCCAGGCAATCCTTTTTCTCTGCACCCCTCCTGACAAAAATCTCCAGAATGCCCCCCTCCCCGAACATCCTCTCCTTCCCCACCCCAACTTTCACATACACATTAAATCCATTATCTGTACCCCCACCCTGATTAGAATTTCATTTTAGCACTTTGAAAAGTATTTATAACCAGAATTCAATACAACATTAAAAAAAATAAGGATGCAGAGAACTTCAGGGCAGTAAAATAATCCTTAATAAAAAATGTTTACACTATGCTAGTCCAGTTTTGTTATCTGCAACATGTGCTTTCAAGTTAAGTTTTCTCCATCAAAATATATTTTAAAATAGACCTAAGGATTTAGTTTACATTTAAGATGGCACCTATTGACACTCGAGCTGAGTATTCTGTACTGAACAATTTTATTCAAAAATAAATATAAAAAGTTAGAATAAAAGTCCATTTCACTCTAACTTCTCATCTAAAATTCCTGCTTTCATGAATATTTTTCAAGTCTTAGACATATTTTGAAGAAAAAAAAACAAATATTTTCAGCAGAAACAAGAGATTCTTAACAGCTGGCAATTTGTGTGTGTGTTTGTGTATTAAATACTTATAATTTTTTTTTCATTTGCAAGTACTGTGAAATTGCCACAAAATTTGTCATCACTATATACATTCCACATTACAAGTGTCTGTCTGACTACCATTAGTGATTACGAAAAAGATGCTCTGTTGACACCAGATGGTGCTACCGTGTCCTGCTAGTCATCAATTACTGTGAAAGATCTGCTTTGGCAAGCCAGTTGGGTCTTGGATGGATTTTAATTTTATTGTGTTGGGAACAGAGGATTAGTAATCAACAAGACTAATGCAGGAAGGGAGAGGGAGGGGGGAAAAAACACAAGAGAAAGGTGCTCCAAAGCTATCCTATCATGTATTTAAGAAAAACAAAAACAAAATACCCTCCAAACACACATCATAAATAGAGGCCTGAGGCAAAGCCCTTTCAAGTCAACGGGAGTCTTTCCATTGAGCACTGGATGAGGACCTAGTTGCATGTGTAGCCCAAGGTCCAGTGTGCTTCAACAGCAGGGCCGGCTCCAGACACCAGCTTACCAAACAGGTGCTTGGGGCGGCCACTTCGGAGAGGGGCGGCACGTCCAGCTGTTTGGCGGCAATTCGGTGGACGGTCCCTCACTCCTGCTCGGAGCGAAGGACCTCCCACCGAATTGCCGCCGCAGATCGCGACTGCGGCTTTTTTGTTGTTGTTGTTTTGTTTGGCTGCTTGGGGCAGCCAAAACCCTGGAGCTGGCCCTGTTCAACAGCAGCCCTGGGAACTACAAGTTGTGGATTACAAACTGCAGCCAGTTGGGAAAATGTCCTGGTTCCTGCCATGATGTGCCCACTGCCCCCCCGGCAGGTGGTGTCAGCACTGACTGAGCTGGGAGCACACAGTGGGCAAGCAGAGAGGAGGCTGCTGGACTGTAATCCCGTTCTATATTCTTTACAGGTAGAACCAAAAAGGGCTTAAAGAGCATCCTGAGAGGAGTTTAACTGATACAAAGGAGGACATGGGCTTGTTTGTTTTGGGGTTCAGTTATTGTGGGAGTTAGAACATGTTTGTAAGGGGGCTTGTGTTGTACAATGTACCCTCTGCTCTCCCAGCAGGAGGTCTCAGCACTGAGTGAGCTGGGAGCACGTAGCAGGCTAGCAGAGAGGAGGCTACTGGACTGTAACCCTGTTCTATGTTCTTTACAGAATAAAGCCTTATTCCTGGTGGTTTGTCTGAGTGGGTCTGGTCTGAGGTGAACACACACTGATACACAACATAGAGCACACAAAGGAGCCTCAGGCCCAGTTTCCCAAAGTTGTGTAAAAATGTTGCAAGGTGGGCTTTCCCTATCTTGAACAACCTCATACTGGGCCAGTGATCAAGACAGGGGGCTACACATGTATGCAGTGGGTCAAATATATTTGAGCTCCAGTGGAAATGACAAGTATATAGTCACCCTGCTCTATTGTCAGACACTGTAGGAGGCAAGCAAATTTTCAGAATAATCACTTGCAATGTGTATGATAGCACAGGAACAAATTATTGTGTTGATAGCACAAGATTTCAAAAGCGGATTAAACAAGTCTCACTACAGATGCTCTCTCTTTCCAGTGATACATTTAAATTAAAGTGCATTTACAAAACCAGGATTAAAGGCAGATACGGTAGCTAGACAGTAAAAGTGAAAGTTAGTTGAGGGCAGAAGGGGGAAAAAAAACTTTCTGTAAGCCATCTGGAACAAAAACATCCGTCTGTTCTAACTGTATGTCTTGTGCTTGTTACCTATGGTTGTAAAACAAAGTGCATAATGACCACTTACAGCTGCTTCAAACAAGAAAAAAATTGATACATCAGAGGTGGAGAATGATGCTCTATATTGCTGTGATCTTTTTCATTGCAGGACATTTAAATAAGTAACTTTTCACCTGTATTGTGCTGCTTTTTTTTCCCCGTTTGAATGGCCAAATAATAAATGACTAATATACTATTGTGATATTGATTGTGTTAAAAGAGTACAAAAAGATTGTCAAGGGGTAATTGTACATTTAGTAACTTTACCATTACTTTGTAAGATAAATGGAAAAGTATATATTAAAATAAGAGTTTCTACATTTAAACTGTAGAATGCTATTTTATTAATGAAAAAGTTAGATACAAGAAATATATTTATATAGATAAAAGCCTAAATATATTTTAAGCTATTCCTCTAACTTGTCACTTTGAAAAAGGCCCTGAAAATTACACGCAGAGAGGGCATCCAACAACTCATCCACATAATAAATGTAATTCCTTGTAAATTAGATCCAACATTTGTAACAAAAATGCTACCAGTGATATTACAACATTTTGGCTAGCTGCCCAGACAGTCAAATAAATGGTTGTGTCAAGCAGAAAAGATATTTCTCCAAAAGACAGGACAATTTGACTACCATGCTCACTTTTAAATATGTTACTTCATCTAAACTCTTTATCTTTTGTATTTCTGTAATGAGAATGTAAAATGTTCAATTATTATTAGTCCCTCAGAACATCGGAGTTTATGCAATCTTCCCAAAGATTCTCAAAACAATATCACAAAGCACAGAGAAAATAAAACTATTAATATTTGGAAGATCTGCTATTAAAACTTATTGAAGATACAGATATCTAAAAAGGCAGGCTGCCATTAAATGCCAGATTGGTACCTGGTTAAAATAAGTACGACTTGTGCTGTTTTGCTACCTCCTAGCAAAACACTGAACAAATCTATAGTACAGTGCTATATCGGCACAGCTGTGCCACTATAGCACATCTGGTGAAGATGCGCTATGCCAATGGGAGAGCACTCTCTCGTTGGCATAATTACTCCACCTCAGCAAGAAGTGGAGGCTATGTTTGCGGCCATCAATATGCCAATGTCGCCCAGCTCTGACCCAGACGATGCAGATTGTCAGCTTTTCTACTATCCAAGCGTCAGGTTACCTTTCTTATGATCAGTCTATATAAAACACACTTGATGCTGTATGGACAGGTAAACAACCAAAATCAATCTCTCTCCTCTTGGCAGAGGAATTTTCCCATGTTCTATTACCATTGGAGGTCTTGCTGGACCATGCCCTGTTTTTGGAAGTCTTGCCCCACTTTGAACTTTAAGGTACAAATGTAGGGGCCTGCGTGAAAAACTTCTAAGCTTAATTACCAGCTTAGCTCTGGTTCGGCTGCCACCATTTTCAATGGATTCCCTCCCTGGGAAACCTTGAAAAACCTTCACCAAATCCCTGGTGAAAACAAATCCAACCCCTTGGATTTAAAACAAGGGGAAATTAACCATTCCCCTCCTTCCTCCCACCAACTCCTGGTGAATCAGTTCCAACCCCCCTTGGGATCTACAACAGGGAGAAATTAACCATTCCCCCTCCTTCCTCCCACCAACTCCTGGTGAGTCAGGATCCACCCCTTGGATCTTGAACAAGGAAAAATCAATCAGGTTCTTAAAAAGAAGGCTTTAATTAAAGAAAAAGGTAAAAATCATCTCTGTAAAATCAGTATGGAAATTAACCTTACAGGGTAATCAAACTTAAAGAGCTCAGAGGACTCCCCTCTAGTCTCAGGTTCAAAGTACAGCAAACAAAGATAAACACTCTAGTAAAAGGTACATTTACAAGTTGAGAAAACAAAGGAAAACTAACACGCCTTGCCTGGCTATTTACTTACAAGTTTGAAATAGGAGAGACTTGCTTAGAAAGATGTGGAGAACCTGGATTGATGTCTGGTCCCTCTCAGTCCCCGAGAACGAACACCGTCCCAAAACAAAGAACACAAACAAAAGCCTTCCCCCCCCAAGATTTGAAAGTATCTTGTCCCCTTATTGGTCCTTTAGGTCAGATGCCAGCCAGGTTACCTGAGCTTCTTAATCCTTTACAGGGAAAAGGATTTTGGAGTCTCTGGCCAGGAGGGATTTATAGTACTGTACACAGGACAGCTATTACCCTTCCCTTTATAGTTATGACATGATCAGTCTATATAAAACACACTTGATGCTGTATGGACAGGTAAACAACCAAAATCAATCTCTCTCCTCTTGGCAGAGGAATTTTCCCATGTTCTATTACCATTGGAGGTCTTGCTGGACCATGCCCTGTTTTTGGAAGTCTTGATAAGCATTCTTGGCCAAGAATGCTACTTTTCATGTAGACCTGGCCACCATTTTCCCCTGTGGCAGATCTTCTCTCAGTCATCCATACCTATACATGTATGGGTGTACAGCAGTTCCCCCCAAAAGGGCCATCTTTTTGGAGTTTAATGTATCCATCTTATAAACACCCACATCATTTCTCATTTGAAAACTTATTTTATGTACATTTAGAGGAGGGATGACGTGGAGCTGGAAAGCGGTGCTAGAAGTGTGTAGGCAAGAGGGTACCCAAAATGCAAATATCATTTTTTGCACAGTTCCAGAAATGCTGCAACATGACTATGACTATAGTTTTTCCTCTTTAAGCTGATTTCCACACTCTTAAGGTTGTGGTTTTTGGTCAAAGCTATAAAACAACTATGTATGAAAAAAAAATTTTTTTATGTGCAATTTTGCTTTTGTATTTTAAAGAAATGATTAAACTGTTTAGCATGTGGGAAAAATCAACATTTTGCAATACAGTAAAATTAAATGTTTTCACATCACATTCTTAATTGTTAAAGTATCTCACAAGTGATAATAGTTTTCAATATTTTTTATGGAAATTTGCTGACCAGATTAGTCTCTCACTGAAGGTTATGCATCAATAGCAGATGACTGAGTGCTCATAATGTGAGGGTTGATATAAATATATGTGAAATCCTAATGTAATGCTTTTCCATTTGCATGCTTTTGTACATACAGTGTAGCATCTAGTTTGTCTGGTGGAAGGTTTTAATTTGTAATTACCTATGCATGCAGTAGTAGCCTTTGAACTATTCTAGAAATTAGCTTTTTAATTCAGTGACACTTATGTCAGAATTAGTGTTAGACAATATACAGCTTTAATCAATGTGCTCACTAAACAAAAATGGCAATTTGATATTAACATATGGATCTAATTTCACACAAATCTGTATGTCTGTACAAAATGAAAATGGTGGAAGTAGTGGTGGTAATCCTAACAATATACTTTGGGAATTTTACCTCCACAGGAAGTTACATATATGAAGACATGGAGGATACAAGCCTCTTAAAGAGAAAAGAACAAAGAGAAAAAGACTCTTCACAAAAACTGAAAAATGTTATTTTTCAAAATCAAAAGAATGCAGTGCTGGACATAATTCTGTGATGCTGGCGGGCAGAAGCCAGGAGAGATTAATTGTACTGGTGGTGTGATGGACTCCTTCCAGGGTGCCACTTGGAACTGGGGTACCACTGAGCCCGCCTGACCCACCAGCCTGGGCTCCCTTTATACTGTACTGCTGTGACAGGCTCTCAAGTCCCTTCCAGCACACATACAGGTAGGGACACACCCAGCTGCAGCTCCGCACAGATACTGAGATCAGATCTGCATGGGAAGGCTCATCTAAGAAACTGCCCAGTTTCTGAAGTGCACACACCCCTTGGAAGGGTAAACCGAAAATTATACCATCTTGTGCTGCACAGGGAACTGTACAGCGTAATCTCATGACATTCACTCCCTCTCTCAATGTGGAGGAAGATATGTAACAGCTTTCTGCCCCCAGTTAGGATTGCCACACATTGTTTTTTTCAGAGAAAACAAAAATAACGTTATTAACTACAAAAGATAGATTTTAAGTGAATATAAATGATAGCAAACAAATCAAAGCAAATCACTGAGCAAATAAACAAAAACACAGTCTAAGCTTAATATACTAAAGAAATTGAATATGAGTGGCCAATTTGCCCCCTAATTGTTGGTTTAGGCAATTTACAGAGATTCTTGAAGGCAAGCTGCACTTGCTTGCAGCTTAAAACCCCAGGTATACCTTCCACAGGCTAGAAATCCCTGTAGCCTGGGTTCAGCCTTTTTCTCCCAGTTCAGTCCTTGTTTCTCAGGTGTTTCCAAACGTCTCCTTTGGGTGGGGAGTCAGTGAAGGAGAACCAAGATTATGTCACTCCCCTTCCTTAAATAGCTTTTGCATATGGTGGTAACCCTGTGTCTCCTCTCTTTAGTTCCCACACCTTTCAATGGAAAAACACTGGCATTCTATGATGGAGTCCAGTACCAGGTGACTTGGTCGCATGATCCCATAGTGTCATAGCAGCCATGAACCAGAGGCTATTTGTAGCATCCTCAGGAAGGCTCCCCAGTGGGAGATTAGCATCTTCTAAGTCCTATCGTTCTCCCTAATGGTACTTTCCAGACAGCCATCTAGACTGATTGCATTCTGCCAGGTGGGCATTCCCAGGTGTAAACACATTTGTAATTGATGCATAGACAATATTTCTAACTTCAGATACCAAATGATACATGCATACAAATAGGATAATCATTCAGTAAATCACAACCTTTTTAATGATATCTCACATGACCCATCTTGCATAAAGTACATCATAGTTATGCCATAATCATATCCCAATATCATCTCTATGAAGAATATGAGGCCTAGTGTCATGCCGGCAGCAGAAGCCAGGAAAGATTAATTGTATTGGTGGCTACTGGATAAGCTTTCTAGTTTAGATGATGTGCCACCTATACCCTATCAGAGAGGTTGCTTTCCAAAATACACAAACAAGTTGAATTTGGCATATGTCAGAACTATACTGAATCTAGGAAAGAAATCAGACTCAATCTGATATGAAAGCATCATGTTCATCTGCTTCTATAGTTAAGACTCAATGAGCAGCAGTGGGATTGTAGGACTGACAAGAAGAAGTCAGTCCCCGTCAGATGGACCCTCACAAAATGTCCTGAGTGAACATGCAAAACCTATAAGAGAGAGAGAGAGTTGAGGACTTTATCTTCATCACCCCACTCCTATTCAGTGCAGAGGCAAGGGATCAAAAGCATGTTACAGCTTTTACCAAGCATTTCATAAACGTTATGACAAACCCACTTGACCCTGAATCACATTCAGAGGTGCTTATCAACATATCTAGTGGACTGCATGTAATATCAGATGTACACAAAATGCTACTGAAAACAGGAAATTTTGGTGCACAGTTGATTCTGCTAAAAGAACAGGAGTACTTGTGGCACCTTAGAGACTAACAAATTTATTAGAGCATAAGCTTTCGTGGACTACGAAAGCTTATGCTCTAATAAATTTGTTAGTCTCTAAGGTGCCACAAGTACTCCCGTTCTTTTTGCGGATACAGACTAACACGGCTGCTACTCTGAAAACAGTTGAGTCTGAAGGCATATGTAGCTTCTTCAGCTCACTCAAGAAATCTGACATCGAAACATTTGCTAACATGGCCAACACCACCAAATTTAAGTCTGGCAAGGGAGGGACAAACACAGTAGCTTTCAGTTCAGATATTGTTTCCACAGAACCCTGTCCTTAGCAAGATGCAGAGATGATGTTTCAATGGCAACTTTTCTTGGTCGCCCAGTAGGACCTGTGCCCCTCTTCTGTGCTCCCAGGACAATGAAAAGAACAGACTAAGATGAATTCAGGCACCAGCTAGAAGCTCCATCTGAAAGAATCCATGAACAAAGGTATGCAACAAAGAAATTATAGTGTACATCACAGATGCCATGGCTGTCAAGTATCAGAGGGGTAGCCGTGTTAGTCTGAATCTGTAAAAAGCAACAGAGGGTCCTTTGGCACCTTTGAGACTAACAGAAGTACTGGGAGCATAAGCTTTCGTGGGTAAGAACCTCACTTCTTCAGATGCAAGTAATGGAAATCTCCAGAGGCAGGTATATATCAGTGTAGAGATAACGAGGTTAGTTCAATCAGGGAGGATGAGGTGCTCTGCTAGCAGTTGAGGTGTGAACACCAAGGGAGGAGAAACTGTTTCTGTAGTTGGATAGCCATTCACAGTCTTTGTTTAATCCTGATCTGATGGTGTCAAATTTGCAAATGAACTGGAGCTCAGCAGTTTCTCTTTGGAGTCTGGTCCTGAAGTTTTTTTGCTGTAAGATGGCAACCTTAACATCTGCTATTGTGTGGCCAGGGAGGTTGAAGTGTTCTCCTACAGGTTTTTGTATATTGCCATTCCTGACATCTGACTTGTGTCCATTTATCCTCTTGCGTAGTGACTGTCCAGTTTGGCCAATGTACATAGCAGAGGGGCATTGCTGGCATATGATGGCATATATAACATTGGTGGACGTGCAGGTGAATGAGCCGGTGATGTTGTAGCTGATCTGGTTAGGTCCAGTGATGGTGTTGCTGGTGTAGATATGTGGGCAGAGTTGGCATCGAGGTTTGTTGCATGGGTTGGTTCCTGAGTTAGAGTTGTTATGGTGCGGTGCGTGGTTGCTGGTGAGAATATGCTTAAGGTTGGCAGGTTGTCTGTGGGCGAGGACTGGCCTGCCTCCCAAGGTCTGTGAAAGTGAGGGATCATTGTCCAGGATGGGTTGTAGATCACTGATGATGCGTTGGAGAGGTTTAAGCTGAGGACTGTAGGTGATGGCCAGTGGAGTTCTGTTGGTTTCTCTTCTGGGCCTGTCTTGTAGCAGGAGGTTTCTGGGTACACGTCTGGCTCTGTTGATTTGTTTCTTTATTTCCTTGTGTGGGTATCGTAGTTTTGAGAATGCTTGGTGAAGATCTTGTAGGTGTTGGTCTCTGTCTGAGGGGTTGGAGCAGATGCGATTGTACCTCAGTGCTTGGCTGTAGACGATGGATCGTGTGGTGTGACCGGGGTGGAAGCTGGAGGCATGAAGGTAGGCGTAGCGGTCGGTGGGTTTTCGGTATAGGGTGGTGTTAATGTGGCCATCGCTTATTTGTACGGTGGTGTCCAGGAAGTGGACCTCCCGTGTAGATTGGTCCAGGCTGAGGTTGATGGTGGGGTGGAAGCTGTTGAAAGCATGGTGGAATTCTTCCAGGGCCTCCTTCCCATGGGTCCAGATGATGAAGATGTCATCAATATAGCGTAGGTAGAGAAGGGGCGTGAGTGGACGGGAGCTGAGGAAGCGTTGTTCCAGGTCAGCCATAAAAATGTTGGCATATTGTGGGGCCATGCGGGTGCCCATAGCGGTGCCACTGGTCTGGAGGTATATATTGTCACCAAATTTGAAATAATTGTGCGTGAGGATAAAGTCACAGAGCTCAGCAATAAGTTGTGCTGTGTCATCATCAGGGATACTGTTCCTGACAGCTTGTATTCCATCTGTATGTGGGATGTTTGTGTAGAGAGCCTCTACATCCATGGTGGCTAGGATGGTGTTTTCTGGGAGGTCATCAATGCATTGTAGTTTCCTCCTTTGGCTGTCACACAAACGATGGCTGAATACAAATTAGATGATTTGGCTGTGGAGTATTTCTGAAGCAGGTCCTAAAAGGAGTTGACCAAGTTAATTTTGTAATCAAAATCTTTGATAGATACGACAACAGTAAATCTGTGAAAACTGCAGAAAGACAGCATTGAACTGGATCTAAGGTTGGAGGCAAAGGTTCCTAAAATGGCATCCAAGAAGCAGTCACTTGTAAAATTCCTCTATGAATATAAGGTTCAAAATGCACCTGACAATCTAGATATGTAACATGCATGTGTGTAGAGAGTATATATAAAGTTGACCAAATCAGTGGTGTCTGCAACTTGTCTGTTTGTTACTTCCAGACTGGAATACTGCTCGGATACACCTGCAGATCACTCAAGAGTTTAACTAATGCAGAAAGCAGCTGCCTATGTATATAGCAATGCTTCTTTCAGGGAGCACACTACAAGAGTGCTCCATAAACTGTAGGGACTTCCAATTAGTTTCCAGGACAATTAAAGTTGTTGGTTTTAACATGCAAAGCTTTTGATCCTCTGTAAATAAAAAAAAAATTACCTCTCTGTGTTATAATATGACAACTAAAATCAGATAAAACTTCTGAGTCAGGATTGCCCAGATTTGTTTTTTTGAGGCTGGTGGCAGATGAGGGCCATGGAATTCACTCTCCTCCTTGATTTAACAGGGAGAGTCCAAATGTGTTGCTCTTCAGGAAACATTGCAATGCCTCTCTATTTATCCAGACTTTTATTGAGACTAGGAGTTTTTTATTTTGTGTTTTGGACCAAATACTTTCTGGTATCTTGAAACAGGAAACCCTATCCCCCCAAAACGGAGTGCACTAATGTGCTGAAAAAGCAATGTTGACATGTATTTAAATTCTAGCTGATACTGGTTTACAGACCCTTTGTGATATTTCCACAACTTATAGAAGACAGAATTTGGGTGGCCATCTTCTACCCTGAACTTCTGCTGCTGAAGATGTTTTTTCTAGCATATGACTATGCTCGATTCCTGGTCCTTTGAATCTGCAGAATTTTATAATCTAAGTAAATGTAATGCTTAGATATGTGCATTTCTAACGTTCTGTAATTCTAAAAACAAATCATATGATAACAATTATGTTAAATACAGGATTCTTTTAGCAGTCTGCCTTTTTGTCAGCACTTTTGTTGGATTCCAGAGCGAAAGATCTGTTTGATTACATCTTCTTAGCAGAAAACTTAAGCCAAGCCCCGCAGAGTACAAATCTGGTTGTTGGTACTCTAGCAGCATGTATGCTCTAAAAATTAAGGTATCTGTTGATGTGGAAAAGCATGTCAGATGGGGGACACATACTGGGATGATAAAAGTGTATTAAGATCATGTCATAGTTAGACATATGGCAGCTGGTAACTAACAGCAAGACTTTTTTTTATACAAAGGGAAAGATAAGCACTAAATGTTAAAAAGGAACACTATCTAGTATATTTTCATCTGTGAGTTTTTACACTTCAATTAACTGTATCCAATTGCAAATTACTTCAGGAGAAGAGAAAATACTGCACCCAAAAGTTTAAGTATGTTTTACATTATAAAACATCTTTTTGCTGTACTGTGTTGTTTCTCTCTCTTTAATAGAAACATGGATACTACTGATATTAGTATGAGTAAAAAAGTATTTTTTCTTGATTTGATTTCTTAATCACCACATTACTTGTATATATATATATTTTTAAAGTGAACATAAAATGCAGATTTTTACAGAGAAACACTTGAATTTGAATTATATAGGCAGGATTAAAAATCCATTGAAAGGCTCCCAATGACTTGAATGGGCTTTGGATCAGAATTTGGAGTCAGGATTTCACTCTTAAGAAAGTAAATGGGAGTTTTGCCATGGATTTCATTGGAGCCAGGAATTCTAAAATCTTATCTGTCCTTTACGGGAGCCATACTTTGAAATATTTCAGTGTGTTTTTCAATCCTTGGAATTGTCTGCGTGTAAGCCATCACAGAATTTATCTCTTTGTGTTTTTTTACAACAAAATTCAGTCATATAGGTACTTTCCATTTATTCACATTTAAAACTTATTCCAAGCTGTATAAAAGCCCACTGTTTTCAAAAGTGCCTTAAGTGACTTTTCATAGATTCACACTGTTTAATGCCAGATAGGACCATTAGATCATGTTGTCTGACCTTCTGTATATCACAAGCCATTAAATTTCACCCAGTTGCCTCTGTATTGAGCTTAACAACTTGAGTTTGACTAAAGCATATACAGAAAGGCATCCAGTCTTGATCTGAAAACAACAAGAGGTGGAGACTCTACCATTTCTCTTGATAGTTGGTTCCCATGGTTAATCATCCTCACTCTTCAAAAATTGTGACTTATTAGAATTTGTCTGGTTTCAGCTTTCAGCCACTGGTTCTTATTATGCCTTTCTCCATTAGATTAAAGAGGCTTTTAGTACCATGCATTCCCACCCTGGCAAGATATTTACACACTGTAATAATGTAATCTTTCAATCTTTTTGCTAAACTAAACAGATTGAGCTCTAGCCCTCAAATAATTTTTATGGCTCTTTTCTGCACCCTTTCTAGTTTTTCCATCATCCTATTTTAATTGCGGGCACCATAATTATATGCAATATTCCAGTATTTACCTCTGTACCTGTCCATCTGTGAGATAAACATATGATCATCCTACTCCGACTCATTACTCCTCTATTTATACATCCAAGGATCACATCCGTCCTGGTTGTCACAGTATTGCACTGTGAGCTCATGTTCAATTGTTTGTCCACTATGACTCCTAAATCCTTTGAGTCACTATTTTCCAGGATACAGTCCCCTATTCTGTAGGTATTGCCTGCATTCCTTGTTCCAGAATTATAACTCTCCATCTGGATCTGTTAATATTTATTTTGTCTGCACGGGCCCAGCTTACCAAGAGAGCCAGATTGCTTTGTATGACTGCCCTGTCATCATCAATATTTACCACTCGACCAATCTTTGTGACATCCACAATTTTTTTCAGCAATGATTTTGTATTTATTTCCAGATCATTGACAAAAACAATTAGTAGCATTGGGCCTACCACCAATCCCTGTGGAACCCCCCTCTTAGATGAGAATTCCCTATTAACACCTATATTTTGAGATCTACCAATTAGCCAGTTCTTAATCTAACAAGTGTTTTATTGCTGTTCGATAGTGCTAATTTTTTTTTAATCAGAATGTCATGTAGTACTTAGTCAAATGCCTTACAAAGGTTTAAGGGCTTATCTACGCAGGGAAGTGAGTGTGCAGGAAGCTAGGGCCTGAATTTACAATGCAGTAACTATCCCACATTGACCCCCTGAGTGAACTGCCTTACTGCACACCACAAATGACTTTAAATGAATACTTTTTAAAGTTTACTAAGGGAAACCACCCAAGAGCCCTTGTAGTTCATAGTAAGAGTGTCCAAATGGGGAGTTAGTGCAGAGTTGCTAGTTATCTCGAATTCAAACTTCCTGTGCACTCACTTCCCCTTGTAAACAAGCACCAAGTTATATTACACAGTTACTTTTATCAACCAAACTTGTAATCTGAAAGAACAAAATTAGGTTTAACAAGACCTACTTCTATAAAACTATGTTGACTGGCATTAAATTATTTTCTATCCTTTGACTCTTTATGAATTGAATCCCATATTAGCTTTTTTATCACTTTGTGTAGTACCGGTGTCAGACTAACAAGCCTATAGGTACCCAGTCACCCTGCTTCATATTTTTGAATACTGGCATATCAATCTTCTGGGATTATTCACTACTCCAAGATTTATTAGAAATTAAAATCAGTGAGCCAGAGATTTCCTTAGCCAACTCTTTAGAACTTTCGGGTGCAAGTTGCCTGGGTCTGGTGACTATAAAAATGTTTATCTCTAGAATGTGTTTAACATCCTTGTTTACTAATGGTCCAGAAGGAACTTTTTCATTCTCATGTGATTCAAATATCTCATCCTGCTTCATTCCAAATACAGATGAGAAATATTTTTTTCAGCACTTCAGACATTTCTGCATCATTATTAACCGCTTAACCATCTGCATCTAGCAATGGTCTAATGCCATTGCTAGGATTTCATTGATTTCTAATATTTTAAAATGCCTTCCTATTGCCATTAGCCTACCTGCCATGGATTTTATCTCCCTCTGTCCTCGCCGATCCATGGCTTCCCTTATCAATATTCTACATGTTATAACTTCTAATTTATAAATTGATTACTATCTATTTCTTCCTTTTTCCATAAACTACATAAATACACACACTTAAATTTCTGCATTTATCTCACTGCTATTTTAAGCTAGCTAACTGGACCAAAGCTAGGTCATGTATACCTTTTGATGAAGCCATGGACATGTCCACAGAATACAGCTGTTTAGGAGGCAGGTGAAAATTAACTTTTTTCAAATCTGAAAAAAAGATTTAGATTTGTTCAACCATTGGGGAAAAAGTTGTCAGTTTTCATCTTATTTGAACCATTATTACTCATACTTATTAAAAATCGACCTTCCTTTGTGTATCACAAACTGTCTCAGCCCTAAAGAAAGCCCTCAAAGGATCATTACAAAAAGGGGGAAAGGAAATATAATTAAAACATTGTTGATAGAAATGAATAGAAACTAGATAGAGGTTCTACCCTGCAAAACACAAAATTATGCAGAAAGAAAGCACTTGTCTCCTGAGCACAACATTCAAATCCACAACTAGTAGTTTGACAGAGAATGTCTTCCTGTTTTCAGTAATGAATCCTCAATCACCTAATCCTAAATCACCTAATTTTTTGTTCATCAGCTTCAGACTACTTTTTGTTTGTCACCACCTTCTACCCCTGCAACTTCTAAATGGTGATCTCAACCCAAACATGAAATGTATCCAAAAAGATAAACCAACCAACCAACCACAGAATAATATTATTTTGCAATTTGTTTTGCAAGTGGATATTTAGAACCACTATAATCAAAATCTTCAGTATACATCATTTGATTAGTAATTAGAAAGTAAGAATTTTTTTTTAAACCATGGAATTAATACCAAACCTCACAGAAATCTTAGCCAAGCACTCCTTGTATTGCACTGTTTATTGTAGAGTGCCTGAAGATATAATTATGAGAATGAAGATGGCATCCTGAATGCATTTTTGAAGTTTCAGTGTCTTTTTAGTTACAAAAGTCTGGAAACCATAACTGACAGATATGACTACAGGACTTCAATACTATGAGATTCTAATCCTCTACTATATCTGTACGCTCTCTTTGAAATGCTTACTACATAAAACAGAAATATCCTTGTTTCAAATGTATCTCTTCATTTCAGTTACTTTACAAACCATGGTATATTTCAGGAAGGCCTTTGGAAGTTTACAGAATGAATTAATACAAATAACTGAGTCACATTCAAAGCCAAATTAAAACCAGCCAAAGTAATAAATACTATCATACCAGACAATAAATAGTTTGCTGTCAGAAATCAAAATTGGATTAGAATATATTCTAGAGAGTCTATAGCTATACAAATTATATTATCAATCTGGGAATTGTTTCCACTACTATGAAAAAATTGCTGTATATTAAAAAACCCATAATCCTAACTGTTCCTGTCTTTTATAATCTCAGATGTTCACTCTGTCTTGCTGCATTTCTGAACTGCAGTTCTGATTTGCTTTTACATGCAGAGTCTGAGTTAAGAATTGATGTGGGCTACAGATCAGAGATTAGAATCCAGTTTATGTATTTAAGAAATTACAGAAAAGCAGCTATAATAATGAAACCTAGCACACAATTATTGTAAATGCATTAGTCATCTCCACAGTAGATATGTGGTATGTGTCAAATACAAATTTATTTTTAAAATATTACAGTAAGTCTTAAGAATTTCAGCTCTAACAATTAATAATTTCTGGCAGGAACATCTGTTTTACAGTTCTACTGTACTAGCTAAATTTATCATGTAGGTTTGAAACATATATTCTGTTTTTATTAGATTAATAGTATGCTGGCATCATCATATGTCAAAATTAATGGCTTTTTAATGATAGTCCTTGCTCATCACAATTCACTAGAAATAAGTGGGGAGGGGGTGAATGTGTTGCTTTAGTTCATGTTTAATATGATAAAACTTTAAATGGTGTGTAATAAAATGAGTAAAAGGAATACATATTTTTGTGCTTCTCAAAGTAAAAATAAGAGTAAGTTACAGAAACAATATCTTATTGTATCATCAGCAATTTCTAAGGGCCCTTTCTACTACAGTACAAAACAAGGCCCTTCGTTTTAAGTTTTTAATTTTGTTTAAAATTTCCCAGGAATTTACCAGTGTTTATTATAAAAACATTAAACATGCATGAGAATCCAAGAAAGAAAAAATAACCTCAATTTTCTGGGGCAGTATCAGGGTACAAGAAGACAGAAAGAGACCAACAAACAGAGAAAGGTAAGTGCGTTGAAAGTAAAAGCAGTTTAATACTGCAGTTTATTTCAAGAACAGAAAGTTAATGGGATGTATGCACGTGCATGCATGCACAGGTGTGTTTCCCACTACACTGTCTTACTTTAACAGCATCACATTTACACTTAGACTAACTTATTAAAATCTACACATCTACCTACTGTAATGTATTGGGTTTTCTTAACATAATCACCTACTTGAGTGGTCCAATATTGGGGTGAAAAAAATAATTGGTAAAAACCAAATAGCAGCTTTTGTAAAACCCAGGAAATTTTTGATACTCCCCCACCCTGCAACAAACAAACCACAGTAAAACTGCAAACAGAGGGCCTTAAATCAAGAGTTCAGTTGGTAATACATTTTTCATCATAACATATCCTTGAAAATACAGAAAAAAATATACAGAAAAAAATAAAATAAACCATCATGAAGTGTATATGATCCTTGACTTACCATGTGGTTTTATTTACCTAAAACTATCCTTACTTCCCTCATTTGCTCTCTCACTTGTCATGCCACATATATCTAAATTCTAGATTGTAAACCAGGCCCTTTTGGGAAGAGGTTTGTCTCACTATTTGCTATGTGAAGTATGTAGCAAACGTCTTGTGTGGCACAAATAAAAACAGAGCAACGATACTGATGCTATATAGAAAAACTCCACAAAGCACCAAGTAGCAAACAAAGAAGCATTAGGAAATGCAATGGATTATTTGCATGAGACATTTAAAATGCTACTTCTGGTTGAAAATGTACAAATGTGAAAATGCATGGTGATGGTATCTCTCAGCGGGAATTTAAGATGGGGAGGTAGGTAGTTCCTAAGTTACACTGCCATCCTCTAAAAGGACTAGCACTAATATTTTTTTAGTCATACAGAATTAACAACATTTAATCATGAAGTAGGTAAACTTTCCCTTCAATTCACACATAGAAGAAGTGAGCTATGGTCAAGGTCACACAGAAAGCGTGTATCAGAACTTGGAATGGAATCCAGATTTCCTGGATCCAGACCCAAGTGAAATCCATTAAATCACATTATCCTTGCACAGGCAAGTAATTTAACTTCTGAGACAAATTCTGTCCTCAGTTACTCCAGATTTACATTGGTATAACTGCATTGATTTATTCAAGTATTATATTTGTGCAGCTGAGACCAAAATTCGGCTTTCTATGTGCCTGTGTCTCAGATCAATCTGTAAAATGATGGTAATACCTAACTATAGCCTATATGTAGACATGAACATTGCAAATCCTGTTTATTTGCAGATTTCATTTACTGCATTGTTGTGGTGGGAATCACCAGGTGGCACTGTTATATGTAGTCTTACAAAGTTTGTTTTTTGGTGTGGAAGCAGTCTTTGGAGAAAAAAAAAACAGCTTACATTGTTAGTATTGTGATGAAGCTTTTGCAAACAGCAAGAGGTTGTTCTCAATCTTAATTGTTCTAGAATAGTTTTTGAGACACTAATTGTTTGAGGAGGTCTTTGAAATTTAGCAGGAAGAAAGTTGCTGGAGCTAGAGCAGTGCATTGTTTGCCACATTCAGGCTAGCTGAGTTGCAAACTATTAAAAATTGCCATTTCCCTTCTATTTGAGTTCCTCAGGAAAACACTGGCAGCTCTTTAAAATAAGAACTGAACATAAGCGTTCTAAAAAAACCAAGCCCACACACCATTGCCAAAGAAACAGCACCACCAATGCACTACCTGCAGTGCACTGTAAATACCTGGGAACTGCTGGAGCAGCTGTAGTGGTGGTTGGGGAGGAAAGGCATCCTCACATCCCTCTCTCAGACCAGGCACATGGCCCCATGTCTCATTTTGCCTCTGGGGTCACCACAAGGGGCAAGAAGTCCCCATCTTCTGGAAGAAGAGGAGCATGGAGAGAAAGTCAGGCCAGGTTTCTCCCATCCTTCACATCTAGTGTATGGTATCAGTGGTCCATTCACCTTCCAGGATAACAGATCTCCCGTTAACTGTTAATACAGTTAGTCCTGTAGTTCAACTGCTAAAAGTCTATGCTGCGAGTTCAAACCCTAATGATGAGGACTGATGGTTAGGTGTTATTGCAGTTGTATCTAACATAGAATTTGTTTTTACTTTTTCCTAAAAACAAAACCACTATAAAACAGCAGCAAACCCCTAGGAAATTACACACCAAACATTCATCTTAAAGAATGTTATTTAGGGTGCAAATTAAAACAAATACTCAAAAGTTAGAAAATGCCAGAATTAAGGATGCCTGTGCATATGTATTATGATACAGTCTTTAATTATATGATCACATTCTATTTTTGCCACAGGTCTTCTGCTTCATTCAGTGCTCAGGATGGATTCAATTTAAGGCCATCTATTCATAAGAACTGGTATTTGTCTAGATCAGAGGTTCTCAAATTGGGGGGGGGGGAAGGGGAGTGGGTGTGTGAGATACTTTGGAGGTGGGGGGAACAAAAAGGAAACAAAAAAACCTGACTCTGCACATTTTACCCACAACAATGAATAACTAGCAAAACTGATTCCTCCAGACATATCAGGTCCTCAGATGCTAGGCATTTGCCTCTAGATGGTGCTCTGCATTTTGACAGATTTCTGTGAAGCTTGCATGGCATTATACAATGTCATTGCCATTAATGTACATTAATCCATTTGCTACAACGCAGTGTGCACATTTAATAGTAAGTATCAACCACAATTGCAATTTTGCTCTTGGTCTTATTACAATGGATCATTGGGTCTGTTTGAATCAATGTCTTGCTGTTTAATATTTAATGAGAGTTGTGTATTTTTTTTTTTTAAATTGGCATATGTTCTTGTGTGGTGATGGGGTGGGGGTGGGGGCTGTAAACTACTCCAGACCCAAAGAAGTTGGTGTGTGGTCAATCAAGTTTGAGAACCACTGGTATAGATAGCAAAGAACAAGCTTCTCCTGGTATCTCCTACCTTTCTACACCCAGCTGCTTTCCTACCAAAGTCACCTTTCCAAATAGAAATTCATTTGTTACTCATTACCTCCTATTATAGATAGAGTGGCAATTCTGTTTGGATGCAGTTGTCCCGAAAGAGGGTATAGAACAACAATGTCTGGCTGTAGGCTTGGTGGTGTTTTACTGTCCTCACATTTCAAAGAGGAACAAATTTACTCTTTGAGATAACTATTAACTTCCTAAGGTGCAGACAGGGCCCTAAACCAAATGGCGCCCTCAGGCAAAGAGCGTCTTTGTTGACCCCCAATCCCATTTGTTAAACTTTTGAATACCTTATTTTTTATTATATTTGTAGCCCACTTCAGGACTTTGATGCATGATTTGCATGCATTATTTATCCTGGTCATAAAAGATGATGAATTTGCATACTGGGATCTGCAAATCTGTATTTATTCATGCTAACACCTGCCCCTAAATCTGACCCTGGTTGCAGACTTCCTAGTTCTTCTGCCAGAGTTAGTGACAATGCTACAGATTGTGCAACCTAAACACAGGTTGAAAGAGATGTTCTAACCCTCTCATCATTTCACTTTAACTTTCAATTTTTTTAAAAAAGTGTTCCCTTTGGGCAGGAATTTCTCATGCTTACTTTCATTCAAAAGGTATTTTCTGTGGACAGAGTTTGAAATAATTCAGATGAGCTGTGTGTGTGTGCGTGCGCGCGAACACACACACACAAGTTGCACAGGCTTCTATGTCCAAAATATAGTATAAATACTATTTTTGCTGTCCACTGACTCATAGAATCATAGGATTGGAAGGAACCTCAAGAGGTCATCTAATCCAGTCCCCTGCACTCATGGCAAGACTTATTATCTAGACCATCCCTGACATGTTTGTCTAACCTGCTCTTAAAAATCTCCAATGAGGAAGATTCCACAACCTCCCCCAGGCAATTTATTCCAATGTTTAATGACTCTGGCAGTTAGGAAGTTTTTTCCTAATGTCCAACCTAAACCTCCCTTGCTGCAATTTAAACCCATTGCTTCTTGTCCTACACTCAGAGGTCAAGGAGAACAATTTTTCTCCCTCCTCCTTGTAACTACCTTTTATGTACTTGAAAACTATTATGTCACCTCTCAGTCTTCTATTCTCCGGACTAAACGAACCCAATTTTTTCAGTCTTCCCTCATAGGTCATGTTTTCTATGCCTTTAATCATTCTTGTTGCTTTTCTCTGGACTTTCTCCATTTTTTTTACACACCTTTCCCAAAATGTGACACACTGAACTGAACACTATACTCTCATTCAGGCCACTATACTGAACACTATACTCCCGCTCAGCGCAGAGTAGAGTAGAATTATTTCTCGCATCTTGCTTACAACACTCTTGCTAATACATCCAAGAATGATGTTTCATTTTTTTGCAACAGTGTTACACTACTGACTCTTACACTCACTTATATTTTTAAACTTTACTCTTGCCATGCATTTAGTCTGCAACTAAGATAATTGTCTTTGTGTTTGAAGGAACATGGTTCAAAATTTGAAAAGTTACAAGTGACTGAAAATTACCTATGAGCTACTCCAAAACATGAGATGGGAAGTTTCAGTCCAAAAGGAGAATTTGCAAGATCACCACCAGAAAGTTCATAGCATTCTAGCAATATTTGGAAAGCCCTAACAAATATCTGCTTCTGAGTCAAGTTGCAAAATTGAGAAGAAAATCTCATAAGACCAAACATCTTGAGCGTCTGTTATTTCTTATTTCAATTCAGACTGGAAATACTATAATCAAACCCTGGACTCAACAAGAAATAGGAAATAAAGAACTACTTGGGAATTGGAAATGAAGTTATCGTCAAAGAGTTTTAGTTCAAACTGGTTCTTAATTTCTCCTGAGTGACATCTCTCATCCATAATTAGGAATGCAGTAATCCACCTACACCACTATAAGGATAACATTAGAATGCTTATATGCATGATGGAACTTTATGGGAACAAAAAAGAAAAACAAAAACAAAACACACACCACTCTGCCTGAGTAAGAACTCTGAAATTTCTGTTGTCTACATTATACATACACAAAAAATGAGTTTTCTATTTAAAAATTATAATTGTATACATCCTCCATTATACAATTAGAAATCTTTAAAACATATGGTATCTTAAATAAGTCTTTACAAAACCCACAATTTTTCAGTTGTTACATGGACTAAAATAGACAAATGTTTAATACAAATGTTTGAGAAAAATAATCTACAGTGATTTATTTTAAATGGTGTTTTGATGGGTTTCTTTTAAGAGTGTTAACTTTTGCTTGTAAGGAAAAAAGTTTACTTTTTACTTGGAAGTCAAAGCTAAAGGTTTCAAATTACTATTTATCCTCCTTACATGACAAAGCTATGTGTTCTGCTATATCTTTGGAAAGCATAATGGTTTGAGGCTTCCAGAATAACGTAGATCATTTTACTTGTATAAAAACCGTTCATTAAAATTTAAACTGATTCATAAATAAAACATTTTAAAATGAGTAGGATTCTTTAAAATACAGTCATGGAGATTTATAAGTTAGACCAACAGAATTAGAGCAATTACTTCTTCATAACATATAACATCTTGTAATTCATTTTTAACTAGTAAAGCAAAACTTGTCTTAAATTTTCCAGGTTTTTTTAAGATTATATTTTGAATTTGTACATGTTACAGTACAGTTTTAAATCCTTCCAACATGTATCAGAAATAAGAACAGGTACAACTGATGGAAGACCTGCTGTATAGGTATATAATATATACTTAGATCATAAATTCCTTGGGGTAGGGTCTGTCTCTGTTGTATGTTTGCACAGCGTCTAACACAATTGGACCCTGACCTATAGGTTCTACTGCAATACAAATAAAAGACTACTCTTATGATATTGAGCTAAGTTTACCTTCCCCAAAAGAAAAATTCTTCAGTAAACCCGATTATGAAAAAAATAAATACAGGAAATGTGTCGGATAGTGTTCAAAAAGCACCTGTCAGTTATATAGGTTTAAAGAACCCAATCAATAAAAACAGTAATCTGAACATCAGAGATATCTCCCTCCACACATACTACATGGACAACTAAAAGATCCTGCTTCAAAATGTTGGGTTTTTACAATAATATTTTCATTTTTTAATAAAAAAGGTTCTCCCTCTCCACACTGTTGTGTCTGAAAACCTCACAAACAAGACAGGAGGAAATTGACTGACTGACTTTAGAAGATAAACTGTGAGATTGACAGTACACAAAGTGCTGCCAAATACACAAATATAGCAGACTGAAAACAGAAAAAAAATTCTCTACTCTCTAAGTTATAGTCATCTGAGGGGCTATTTGTAACAGTAGTCATATATATATATAAAAATAAAAGAGAAGGAAATTGATGGAGTCACTGTAACTTATATTTTAACACAGAAGACTAGATCAGGGCCTTCTCTTTCAAATGTATAGAACAGGTAAACAGCAGAAAACCCATTTAAATGGAAATTTCTGTAGGGCCTATACAATCACTTTTACCTTACTCCGAGGCTTTTTTAAACCACATTCTGGCTTAGCATCCCATCAGGTCCCCCTTATTAAGCTAGAGCTTAATCTTGTGTCAGGCTACTAGGGCTGCCCACTTTTCCATCCTTTAGAATTGCCCACCCCCCCCCCCCCCCCCCGTCTCTTATTGAGCTGGAGGGGATATTTCTGTTAAGCATCTCTACATAGCATCATTAGCAGCTCTAATGAGTTCTATCCTTATTTTCTTTCCAAAGTAGCCATTAATTTTTATCATCAGCACGGACACTTCCCTGTTCTGTTCTGCTTTTGATCCTATACAAAGGAAAAAGAGAAGCTGTGTCATTTAAGATTAACCTCTGCCTTTCTGCTCAACTCAGAAACTGAAATACCAATTCAATCTCTTCATAGAGCCTAAGCAGGATGCCAAGCTCTCTCTATTGTCATCAACTATTTGTGATTAATTTGTCCCTTTCATTCCGAGTTAAATTTTGATTACTTTTTAGTCCAAATGTCAAAATTTGATTTTTTTTTCAAATCAGCACTAAATCTGGTCAGAAAATGGGATGACTGTAGTGTGAAAATTCACATGAGCTCTAATTCAACTGCAAATGCCTACAAGTTGTTGTGGTCTCCATAACCAAAAAGAGAATCTTTTATGCAGGATTTTTTAACTTGACTAAGGCTAATTTCTGCTTTCATATATATCCATAAAACCATAGTTAAATGGATACAAATGAAAGCAGTATTTGGTCCAGTTGGATGATATTTTCTAGGATTACTTATGTTTTCAGAGAGACCTTGGTCAGGGCTGTGTTTATAAATATAGGAATGAATTTTAAAGGTATTTAAATTCCTTGGGGGAAGTACATGCTTTTGACTAACACACTCGGCATCTAGGCACTTGTCTGCATCTTTAGGTGCTTAAGCACCTTTAAAAACTAGCCTCGTAGGGTATGTCTACACTGCAAAAACAAAAACGTGTCAGCAAGTCTCAGATCCTAGGTCTAGAAATTTGGGCCCGCATTAGGATGATAAATTTAGCCACATAGCTGTTCTGACTTGGGCTAGAACTTGGGCTCCAATGCCCTGGGACATAGGTGGGCTTCAAGCCATGAGCTCCAGTCCAACCCAGAAAATCTATATGGTTATTTTTAGCACCATAACACAAGCCCCATGAGCTCAAGTCTAAACCCAAGCTCTGAGACTCATTGCTGTGGTGGATTTTGGGAGCGTGGGGGAGTGAGACAGGGGCACTAGAAAAATTTGTATAGTGGGGATGCTGAGAGCCATTGAACCAAACTGTAAACTCAGTATATGCTGGAAACCACTTCAAGCCAGGGGCTGTGGCAGCCACCCCACCCCAGCACCCCTCTTTCCAGCAACTATGAGCTTAGACAACTTCAGGTCAAAATTTTTAGAATTGAGTGCCTAAAATTAGCCACCTTAATCCATACATAGCCATTTAAACAGGCGGTGTGGGGCAATTTACTTTTGTGGGAGCAATTAATGTTCAACACCTCTGAAAATTAACATCGGTCAATTTGCTAAGGTGCTTGGATTTAGGTATTAAACTTTGGGCACACTGTTTTAACTTATTGACCTTTCTTAATATGGAGGAAGTGCTGGCACAAATTTCTGAATCCTGAAAAGTATGTAGCCAGCTCAATCACTTCATTTCCATGTTTTCCAAGGAATTTACTCATGTAACAACACAGGGGGATCCACAGCAACACTGGATTTAAGGCTGTGTTAAAAAAATGATGCAGCATTTTAATTCTATCTAAATTAATTCTTTCTCTCAGCACATTTGTTCCTTTGTACTTTGCTGGGGTCATATAAAGAACATATTATGTTTTAAAATAAAAATATATCGTTACTCATGAATCAATATTTTTTTCAGTATTATTTTTGCACAGTCAATTTCATCATTTTTGTCACTCTCTGAAATGCATGTATAAAACATTTAGTTCTATCAGACAAATACATTTATTATTGCCAGTAGAGATGCACTGCCTTTCATCTACTGAAACTGAGAAGTCATCTGCTGTTGTTATTACAGTCTCTAGCTAATAGAATATGAAATGTGGCATGCAGTCAAAAGTGCCTCTAAAGAATTTCTGTGCGGGGACTCTTGCTTACCTAGTTCATTGACATTTTGGATATTTAAAAGCTGGTTCAACTGTAGGATTAAATGCCATACAAATGCTGAACAAACCGCACACTAACTGAGATACTGTTTGAAAGGACATCAGAATGCCTGAAATAAACTTGTCTTTCAGCTGCTTACTTTAAAATACAAGTTATGGTTGTCATAGGTTTCACCCCCCACTCTGAACTTTAGAGTACAGATATGGGGACCTGCATGTCAACCCTAAGCTCAATTACCAACTTAGATCTGGTCCTGCTGCCACCACTCCCAACTTCTAACTCCTTTCCCTGAGTAGCCTTGAGAGACTACTTCACCAATTTCCTGGTGAACACCGATCCAAACCCTTGGATCTTAAAACAAGGAGAATTTAACCATCCCCTCTCCTTTCCCCCACCAGTTCCTGGTGAGTCCAGACCCAATCCCATTGGATCTTAAAAACAGGGAAAAATCAATCAGGTTCTTAAAAAGAAGGCTTTTAATTAAAGAAAAGAAAGGTGAAAGACAAATCTTTGGGAGAGATTAGCATACCAGCTACTCTCACAGACAACAGATTCAAAACACAGAGGATGTTCCCCTGGGCAAAACTTAGTTACACAAAAGAATTCCCAATTTGATTATTCCCCTAATGCCAAGACAAGTTGCAAAAAGAAAATAAACAAAACCTATTTATTCCTTTTCTAATACTCACTACTCTGATAAGAGCGGATTCCTTGATCTTTTCCACTCTGCCCAAAACTGAAACTGACCCACACAAAGGGAACTTCCCTCCTTCCTTTTGAAACATTTTGCCCCCCCATTGGTTCCTCTGGTCAGGTGTCAGCTAGGCTAAGAGAACTTCTTAACCCTTTACAGGTAAAAGAGGTATTAACCCTTAACTATCTATTTATGACAATGATCTACTATTTATATAATATCTAAGTGCACCTTTTTCCTGTTGATCTATTCAAACATCAAAAAAATCACTGCTGAGGTGATTAAGTACTAAGTAATCATCCTGCTTGGCTGTCAATATACAGTACCAAAAATTTGCACTGACCTGTTATATGGAACTAAGGGAGCAAGTTTACATAACTTGAGGAAGTTCCACCTTCACATCATACCTATTTTATTTATCTTTATCAATATTTTCAGACACCGTTACCAAAAAGACGGTACTTCTCTGAGTGACCTAACAAAGGATGGTAGGTCAAGCAGCTTTAGGAAATTTTGCAGTGCCATTTCCAGAAGCACCAATTTTAAGAGTGTTTTGTAGTTAATCAATAACGTTTAAAATGACAATGCGTAGTTTGACTACCTGACATTGTGCAGGGTGTCGGAGGGGGTGCAGTGTGCAGGAAGGGGCTCAGGACAAGGGGCTGGGAAGAAGGGGTGTGAGGTGTATGAGGGGGCTCAGGGCAGGGGGTTGGGGTGCAGGAAAAGTGCGGGGTGCAGGACGGGCTCAGGGGAAGGGGCTGGGGTGTAGGAGGGGTGCAGGCTCCGGCTCGGCGCTGCTTACCTTGAGTGGCTCCGGGGTGGTGGTGGCACACAGCAGGGCTAAGGCAAACTCCCTGCATGCCCTGGCCCCACGCCGCTCCCAGAAGCGGCCGGCACCACGTTCCTGCGGCCCCTGCAAGTACCTCCCCCGAAGCTCCGATTGGTCGTGGTTCCCCATTCTCAGCCAATGGGAGCTGTGGGGGCGGTGCCTGCAGGCAAGGGCAGCACACGGAGCCCTCTGCTCCCCTCCCCGGCCACAAAGGCAACAGGGATGTGGTGCCAGTCGCTTCTGGGAGCCGCATGGCCCGGGGAACCAAGGGGGGGGTGGCAATCCGTGGGCCGGATCCAAAGCCCTGATGGGCCAGAGCTGGCCTGTGGTCCATAGTTTGCCCACCCTTGGACTAGACAGACTACTGCTATGATCCAGAATGGCATTTCCTAGTATCCATTTTTTTTTAACCTATACAGTGTAGATATTGCAAGCAAGACCATACAGTCTTCTAGGTTTTACAACATGACTTAAGGACAAAGCACCTTATAATATTTTTTTTCCCAAGCAACATTTTCTTGATGTTATTGTTCTTTATATTTTTCTTTTTCATGGTGCAGAGTACTGTAGAAAAAGGAAAAACAATTAAAAGTCTCTCCTAGAAGTTTTCAGGGTATGCCTTCGCTGCAATAAAGTATTTGGCTGGCCTCTGAGTCAGTTGACATGGGCTCACGAGGCTATAAAATCGCAGTATAGTTTTTTGAGCATCTTGCAGTGGCCCAGAGTCCAGGCCCCAGCCTGAGCTCAAATGTTTACACTGCAATTTTATTGCCCCGCAGTCCAAGCCCCATGAGACGGAGTCAGGTGACAGAGGCCAGCCAAATACTTTAATGCAGTGTAGATGTACCCTAAGAATTAATTTATTTTTTGTAAAATTAAAAAGTTCTATAGAAAAATTTATAAATATTAGTTGATGAATAATTTGGACCATTATAAATAAGGATTTAGGAATTTTTTTAAAAAGTGGATTATTGTGTGTGTATAATGTGTAACAGTGGCTAATGTTTTAAAAATAGATAGACTGTAATGGCTCCAGCTATAGTAAAAAATCATATTTAGTGCTGTTTAAAATGCAGATCACTGCCCAACATGCAACCACTCCATCTATCAAATCAACATGATTTTGCACAATGAACATAAAAATTTCATCCTGAAAGAAATAATAGTAAAGTAATAAAATCTTGAAAATAAAGGGGTTATAATGGTAATATGGAAAGACCCTGCTTTCAGTCCCCGCCATAGGAACCTGTATTACACTTACTTAAATATAATACATCACCAAACAAACAAGCCAACCACAGATATGGGAGAATTATCTGACATTTGGACTTTCAAAAGCCTTTGGGCTAGTCTACACAAGAAGCGCTACATCAGCACAGCTGCATCGGTATTGCATCTGGTGACGATGCTCTGTGCAGATGGGAGAGAGCTCTCCCATCAGCATAATAAAACCATCTCTACAAGAGGTTGTAGCTATGCTAGCTTATTCCCACCCCTGAGCAACGTAAATTATACTGAAGTAAGTGGCAGTGTGGACTTGGCATTAGATAAAGTCCCTTACAAGAAGAAATTAAGGAAACTAAGGTGCTAGCCCTGCAAGGAGAACCCAGTCGGTTCACCCTTGCATGTCAGTAACTTCAGTGGGGATTCATGCATGCATAAGGAATGGTTGGACAGAAAACAGCAGAATAAAGACAATGGACTTCAAGAAGGCAGACTTAGCAAACTAAGAGAGCTGGTAGGCAAGACTGCATGGGAAGCAAGTCTAAGGGGGGAAAAAGGTTTAAGAGAGTTGGCAATTTTTTAAAGAGACATTATTAAGGACACAATAGCAAAAAGTTCCAATGCATAGGAAAGATAGGAAATGTGGGAAGAGACGACCCTGGGTTACCCAAGAGATCTTCAATGACCTGAAACTCAAAAAGAGTTCCACAAGAAGTGGAAATTAGGTCAAATGACAAAGGAAAGAACAAGATGAGAATTATGTAGATAAGTTTCATATCTTCAAGTGGCAGGTTCTGACAAAATACATCCTAGAATATATGAGGAACTGGATGAAGAAATCTCTGAGCCATTAGCAATTATCTTTGAGAACTTGTGGAGAATGGGGGAGATCACAGAAGACTGGAAAAGGGTAAATATAGTACCTATCTATAAAAAAAGGGGAATAAGGACAACACAGGGAATTACAGACCAGTCAGTTTAACTATGGTACCCAGAAAGATAATGAAGAAAATAATCAATGTGTAAACATATAGAAAATAAGATGATAATTAACAGCTGGGGACCAGGTGAAAGAAAAAGTATTTTGACTCCTTTGTGGAACAAAATACCTCTTTCCTGCCAACTTCAACAATGGTGCTATGGTGGCTGATGCCTACCAGAGCATCTTGGATAGCTCAGGGATGGCCTCATGAATTTTCATCACTACCCTGCTCAGGCCCAAGCTGTGCAAGATGTCCAGCAGCCTGTGCAGAACCTCCTGGACCCTGTTCCAGGGGGATTTGCAAGACCTCTGCCACACTGTAAACCAAGTTCTGAAAGTCCTTAGGGTCACCCAGGCATGGAGGGGAAGCCAGTATCACAATTTCATCCAGAGAGGACGATGACAAGCTCACTGGTGCACTGTCCTCCTGCTTAGGCTTGTCTTCCCATTCATGCTCTCTGGTCAGTCAATTAGACTTAAAAGTCACAATTCTTTAACAAAAAAACTTCAAAAACAGACTCCAATGAGAAACTGCAGAACTGGAATTAAGTTGCAAACTGGACACCATTAAATTAGGCTTGAATAAGGACTGGGAGTGGATGGGTCATTACACAAAGTAAAAACTATTTCACCATGCTAATTTTCCCCTACTGTTACTCACATCTTCTTGTCAACTGTTTGAAGTGGGCCATCCTGATTATCACTACAAACGTTTTTTTTTTCTCCTGCTGATAACAGCCCACCTTAATTGATTAGTCTCGTTAGAGTTGGTATGGCAACACCCATTTTTTCATGTTCTCTGTGTATGTGTGTGTATCACCTGGATCAATGGGTCTTCAGCTGTCGTTAAGACTGTGCCAATCACAACGCATCCACCATTCTTCTCGCATTCTTGCCTTTCTTCTCCACATTCGTCTGAAATGTTTAATAATGTCATCTTCCCATCTTCTTCGAGGCCGACCAGGTAGGTCTTTTCTGTTCTCGCGGGTACCACTCAGTAATGATTGTGGTCCACCTATTGTCCGTGAACCGTGCTATGTGGCCCGCCCATCGTAACTTATAAGATCTGCTTTCCATGACAATATCTTTCACACTGCTGCGTTCTCTAATCATTTCATTTGGGATACGATCCAAAAGGGAAATTCCCAACATGGCTCGTTGGTATGGAACGAGCTCTGTGTGTGTGTGTGTGTGTGTGTGTGTGTGTGTGTGTGTATAAAAGAACGAGGAGTACTTATGGCACCTTAGAGACTAACAAAATTATTTGGGCATAAGCTTTCATGGGCTATTGCCCACTTCATCAGATGCATGCAGTGGAAAATACAGTAGGAAGAGATATATATTTCATGGGCTATTGCCCACTTCATCAGATGCCTGCAGTGGAAAATACTGTATTTTCCACTGCAGGCATCTGATGAAGTGGGCAATAGCCCATGAAATATATATCTCTTCCTACTGTATTTTCCACTGCATGCATCTGATGAAGTGGGCAATAGCCCATGAAAGCTTATGCCCAAATAATTTTGTTAGTCTCTAAGGTGTCACAAGTACTCCTCGTTCTTTTTGCTGACACAGACTAACACGGCTACCACTCTGAAATATATAATTAAATACTCATGCTTCAGGGCACAAGCCAGTCATTCACTAAAAGGGCTTAGAAGGATACTTATCAGGCTGGTATTTCCATAATTGATGTTTCACAGGTTATGGGACTAGGTGGACCGCTATTCTGAGGCAGTATGGCAGTTCCTATCTTTTAAACATATTGACAGACCAGAAGCACCTATGTGACGAGACCATGTAGTTTGAGCTTTCACTTTCCATAATAATCAATCAAGTCGGGGTGGGGTGGGTTGAGAGGCTGCAATTTATACCACTATGAATGCCAATGTTCGGCTGTTAAAATAATATATGCTTAGCTCCAGACCAATACATTATTACTGCCAAATGCTATCTGTCATTTCATATTTTAAATTCTTTGTGATATTAATTATTTATAGGGCAAAGCCAACTTATCCTTAAAATGTAAAACAGGAATACAAAGTTGCCTTTGATACATATCTTTTGAAATTTAAAGTGCCATAAAACTTCAAATCAGGTACCTTTCCAGTTTAAACCCTTTGAATCAGATACATTTAGCAGAAATGATTTTGGACGCTGCTTTGTATAGTTCAGTGTAAATGAATCACCACTTATTCATTAGGTAAATCCACAAACTCTGCATTAAAAGGTAGATGTTTACAGTGAGCATCTAAATGATAAATCTCTCATTTGATATAGTCCCATTTTTCAAGTGCCATTAATTTTAATCAGTAATTACCACAAACTATAGTGTAACTTTCTTACAGAGTATAACGCATTGCACTTGCATCTCTACCGCCAATCAAAAAAAAAAAAAATCCTTTCAGGACCAAGGTGACAAGGCATCAGAATTCTCTGTATAGAACGTAAGGATGACATGATTTTAATTAGAAATGGCTGGGTTTTGTAAGCTATTTGACATTTTAAACCTTGATGGATACGGCCTGCAAAAATGAAAGTCAGCCTGGCTGGTACAGCAGGCCAGGTGTCAGGTTAAAGTTTAAATATTCTAGAAAAGTTTCTCAGTTTAAATAATCAGATGCATAATTTAAAAAAATAGTCTACTCAGCAAGGTGTATATTAAATTTAACATTTTTAACAGCAATTATAATCTAGAAATATATTTTAAAGCTAGCAAGTTTAAAATAATATATATACATATTTAAGCAAGAAGGTATTCAAAAGACTTAAGAATCTCACTATTACTCTATTTTGTTTACTTTCCTAAGTATACTTAGGCCCTAAACATAGAAATGGGTATTATGTGCCAATTTATCCCCTTTCCTGGAAAAAAGTGCATAGGGTAAAATGTACCCTAGCACCGCATCAAATCTAGGTAACCTTATAACATGAGCCTTAAGCTGTGTCTTTGTTTCAGTGGGTGGGGAAGATTCAAGTAACACTTAGTTAAACGCTATAAACACACCTGCACTTATGGCTCCTTGGAGACATAAACCAGAGTGAACCATATGTAACCATGTCAATGAGGTCTGATTTCAGAGATTCCAGTTATGCTGAAGGCAGAAGTACAGTAGAGCAGGGCAGTAAACAAAGCAGGCAATATATGCTGTCTTCCTCCATACGCATGTACAGATAATGACCCTGATTCTACCTGGAACATTGTTAAATTGTTTATGTCTGTTCAAAGTGGATGTAAAATACGGATTCTTATCTGATAGCATTTTATAACCACTTTGCACAGATTTAAATGACTACTCAAGAAACCGCATATTCTCCATCAGTCCCCTCACCTATAGCATCTTATGTGGATCACTTCTTTTTCCAGTGCTATTCCTCATCTATACGTGACTACTAGGATTACTGATGTCACTTAAATTACTCAAATGTCAATGGTAAGGAGAGGACACACAGCTCTGTCTGTCCCTCATACTTTATGAAAATATCACTGTCGCCCAGCTAATTAAGTGTTTGGCTGAGATCAACACATCGATGAAGAAGAGCTGGTTGATGTCAAACCCCAGCAAGAAAGGAGTTAAGCCATGAACCAGATGGAGACACTTTGGAATGAGTATGAGTATAGCTATGGTACAAGCTCTTCCAGCTGAAGACTTAGCTGCAACTGGTCAAGCCAGTCCACAGTTTCAGAGTTCTTCTGGATCCCTCAGTGGCAATGAGTAGTTCGCACACAACAGCACCTATGAGGATTGTGTTTTTCTCTCTCTGATTGTCCAGAAGATTGCATTACACTATGATGACCCGGATTCTCCTGAGTAGCTTAAAAAAAAAAAAAATCAACACTGAGCAATGAACAAATAGTATAGAGTGCAGTGCTCCACCTCAGCAACCCAGGCTACCAATAGCAGTCTCCAGTGGCTGGGAATTGAAACTAAACTAGTCAAATTCAAACTGAAAATAAGGTGAACATTTTAAAGGGGGAGAGTAATTAACTGTTGGAATAACTCAGCAACAAAGAGGTGGATTCTCTATGACTTGAAGTCTTTAAATCAAGATTGCATTTTTTTCTCTACACATTGTTCTATAATTCAACCAGAAGTTACTGAATTACAGGAATTACTGGGTGAAATTCTATTGCCTATGTTTCTGGATCCCAACACAGGCAGTCAAGAGTCAGAGTAGGGGCAAATCTGAGGCAGGGGGTAGCAGAGAAGTGTGTAGTCAGGTTCTAGGCCAGGATTAATACCAAGGGTCAGAATCTGAGTGAGGCTTCAGAGTCTGAAGACAAAGTCCAAATCAAGCTGAGGTTGAAGCCAGGAGTTCACAAGGAATAGTGGTCATGGCAGCTACAAAGAATCCACGCTGTTGCCTGGACACTTCCTGGAACAGCCATTTGGTTTATAGGGTGGCGAGCCAATCAGGAGCCATTGGAACTACTGACTGTCAGGCCCCTTGAGACGGGACTTCCCATGGTCTGTGACCAAAAAGGATCATGGGTAGTGGAGTGCAAACTGACTATAGCTGCTGGAGCTGTCAGCTACCTGGCAGTTTTGCAGGCCTGCATTCTTGACCCACAAGGATAGTGCCTGGGCTTTCCATATTGGAGACCTGGGTTCTCTTCCCAGTTCCACCTGAAGTGACCTTGTGCAGCCACTCAATTTCCTTGTGATCTGGGGGAGAAAGTATCTAATACTTCTCTTCATTCTAGGGCTGTATGCTATGCAGGAGGTCAGACTAGATGATCATAACAGGCCTTACAAATCTATGAGAACATCTGACTTGTCTTCACTACACTGTCTTCCAACAGCACACTGTGTCAACTTCTAAGTCTCAGTTATTATTTTCAAGGCACTTCACACTTTTGAACCAAAATAGCTAAAGGATCATGATTGCTATGGTCAAATGTACTGCTATGGCACAATGGCATTATCTACCACAAGGGTAAAGGTCATTTGTGAGGGAAGACAGATTTCTGAGAAGCTTGTCCAAGAATGCAAAGCTCACTTCTGTAGGGCTAGCTGAAATCTTTTCAAATAAAATATAGCACACCATAAAATAAAAAGCATCCAGAGTTTTCCTCTGGGAGGCATGCAGAGAAATGAAGAAATTGCTAGTCACATTGCAAGACACTCAGCATGTTGATGGGCTTAACTTTAGACCCTGAATAAATCAGAATACAACAGAACAGCCTTTGAGTACCTGGTTTCATTATGTTTCTCAAATAGTACAATATTTAATCAGCCAATCTTTTTATCACTTTAGATACAAGTGGGTAACAGCATGTAGTACTGTGTACTACTCTGGATATGCCAGTTTCCAAAGCAGTCATATATACAAAATGACAAACTAAACTATATTTCCCTAATATATTTTAGTTAATCAACAAAACAATATTTAAAATTTATTGCCATCTATAAGTGACCTAAGATCACAGCTTAACTACATCAGTCTCTGAACTGCACACCAGAAAGCCCGTGACACACATCTAGGAACTGTTAAATGAATCCCCTAAGCAGGAATTAAAGATGACAATGTATCATATATGGGTACTGACAAAATTATTGAAATAACCTCAGCTATTTTATATGCAAAACGAATGAATACAGAGGTATTAAAATATTATGAAGATGAAAATAGTTTCAAATTTGTAATAATGAAAAAATACTAAGAAGCTACACGTGTTCTCATGTTATAGAAGATTATAGTAGTATAGAAGCTTGCAGTGTTGTGCAATTAGGTAAATAAAGACAGTGTCATAATACAAATGCAGATTTAAGGTTGCACAAGCAAATTTAACTGTTGCCTTTTTGAAATTTTGAAAAAACTTAACCAGTTCTCTTAACATAGCTTTTTGAAAGGAATATTACTAAAATACTGTCAAGAGTAAGATCTTATTTAATAAAAGATAAAAGTTACAGCTGTTAGGATTATTATTTAAAATGTTCCGTCAATCAATGAGTTTATGTGATATCATTAGTTATATCACTTTTATATTTTTTAGAAAATGAATAGTACATTCTTCTTCAATAACTGTTGCAACTATAACAAGGAATAATTTGCATTCCTGGGCTTAAAAAAAAAAATGTAGTAAACCTCTTATGAAAATCTGTTTAAACTTTGATGTTAAGAAGATGGTAGATTTTTTATTTCATTCTGAAACCTAAACTAAAGTTATAATAGGAACTGAATGGTGCTGATACTATTCTACAAGATATCACCTTGAATCAGGTCATCACCATAAAGTATATAACACACAAAATTGTATTCCCTATGATACAGACACCAGGTACTGAATTCAAGATAACCATTTTGTTACCCAGTTGATGCTGACTTCTTGTATTAATCTCTTCCTAGGCCTGGTCTACACTATAATTTTAGGTTGAATTTAGCAGCGTTACCTCGATTTAAGCCTGGACCCGTCCACACGACGAAGCCCTTTTTTTGCGACTTAAAGGGCTCTTTAAATCGATTTCTTTACTCCACCTCCAACGAGGGGGATTAACGCTGAAATCAGCCTTGCTGGGTTGAATTTGGTGTAGTGTGGACGGAATTCAACGGGATGAGATGTTCTCTGAGCTGCTGCTGTCCTCCCACACTGACAGAGCACAGCAGAATGCATGGAGGCAGACAATGTCAAAGTGCAGAAAAACACAATATGAACGCGAGGAGAGGTGGTGGGCTGAATGATGGTCTGAAGAGAGTAAGTGGCAGGCTGAAGAGGATAGGTGGTGTCAGCTTGCTGACAGAAGGCAAGAGTCGATGCTCCGGCTGCTGGAGCATCAAACGGATATGCTCCAGCGTATGGTTGAGCTGCAGGAAAGGCAGCAGGAGCACATACCACCGCTACAGTCCCTGTGTAACCAACAGCCCTCCTCACTCAGAAACTCAAGAATGCGGTTGGGGGGCCTTCGACCACCCAGCCACTCCACCCCAGAGGATTGCCCAAGCAAGAGAAGGCTGGCCTTCAATAAGTTTTAAAGTGCAGTGTGTCCTTGTCCTTCCCTCCTCCCCCACCCAACCCGGCACTTCCCTCCTCCCTCACCTCTCCCGGGCTACCTTGGCAATTATCCCCCTATTTGTGTGATGAATTAATAAAGAATGCATGAATGTGAAGTAACAATGACTTTATTGCCTCTGCAAGTGGTGATCAAAGGGGGGAGGGGAGGGTGGCTAGCTTAGAGGGAAGTAGAGTGAACCAAGGGGGGGAGGCATCAAAGAGAAACAAACAGAACTTTCACACCGTAGCCTGGCCAGTCATGAAACTGGTTTTCAAAGCTTCTCTGATGCGCACCGCGCCCTGCACCGTGCCCTGTGCTCTTCTAACCACCCTGGTGTCTGGCTGCACATAATCAGTGGCCAGGCGATTTGCCTCAACCTCCTACCCCGCCATAAATGACTCCCCCTTACTCTCATAGATATTGTGGAGCGCACAGCAAGCAGTATAACAATGGGAATATTGGTTTCACTGAGGTCTATCCAAGTCAGTAAACTGCACCAGTGTGCTTTTAAACATCCAAATGCACATTCTACCACCATTCTGCACTTGCTCGGTCTATAGTTGAACGGGTCCTGACTACTGTCCAGACTGCCTGTGTACGGCTTCATGAGCCATGGCATTAAGGGGTAGGCTGGGTCCCCAAGGATAACTATAGCCATTTCAACATCCCCAACGGTTATTTTCTGGTCTGGGAAGAAAGTCCCTTCCTGCAGCTTTTGAAACAGACCAGAGTTCCTGAAGACACGAGCGTCATGTACCTTTCCCGGCCATCCCACGTTTATGTTGGTGAAATGTCCCTTGTGATCCACCAGTGCTTGCAGCAGCAGCAGCATTGAAAAGTACCCCTTTCAGTTTATGTACTCGCTGGCTTGGTGCTCTGGTGCCAAGATAGGGATATGGGTTCCGTCTATCGCCCCACCACAGTTGGAAATGCCATTGCAGCAAAGCCATCCACTATGACCTGCACATTTCCCAGAGTCACTACCCTTGATATCAGCAGCTATTTGATTGCTTTGGCGACTTGGATCACAGCAGCCCCTACAGTAGATTTGCCCACTCCAAATTGATGCCCAACAGACCGGTAGCTGTCTGGCATTGCAAGCTTCCACAGGGCTATCGCCACTCACTTCTCAACTGTGAGGGCTGCTCTCATCTTGGTATTCTGGTGCTACAGGGCAGGGGAAAGCAAATCACAAAGTTCCATGAAAGTGCCCTTACGCATGTGAAAGTTTCGCAGCCACTGGGAATCGTCCCAGACCTGCAACACTATGTGGTCCCACCAGTCTGTGCCTGTTTCCCGGGCCCAGAATTGGCATTCCACGGCATGAACCTGCCCCATTAACACCATGATGTGCACATTGCCGGAGCCCATACTTTGTGAGAAGTCTATGTCCATGTCTATTTCCTCATCACTCTCGTCACCGCGCTGCTGTTGCCTCCTCGCCTGGTTTTGCTTTGGCAGATTCTGGTTCTCTATATACTCTAGGATAATGTGCGTGGTGCTTATAGTGCTCATAATTGCCGCGGTGAACTGAGCGGGCTCCATGATCCCAGTGCTATGGCGTCTGGGCTGAAAAAAGGCACAAAACGATTGTCTGTCGTTGCTTTCAAGGAAGGAAGGGAGGGAGGGAGTGGGGGCCTAACGACACGTACCCAGAATCACCCACGACACTGTTTTTGCCCCATCAGGCATTGGGATCTCAACCCAGAATTCCAATGGGTGGCAGAGACTGCGGGAACTGTGGGATAGCTACCTACAGCTACCCACAGTGCAACGCTCCGGAAGTCGATGCTAGTCTCGGTACTGTGGACGCAGTCCGCCGACTTAATGCACTTAGAGCATTTTGTGTGGGGACACACACAAATCGACTGTATAAAAACGATTTCTAAAAAAAGACTTCTATAAATTCGGCCTAATTTCGTAGTGTAGACATACCCCTATTAATAATCATAATAGTACTTTGCACTTATGCAGACTTTGACATATATAGTACTTTCCTGAATTAATTACTGCTTCAAGTACTATAGCTAGGACATATATGTCAGAAAAATAAACATCCAACCTTGCTTTAAAAAGTGCCAGTGATAGAGAATTCATGATAACCCTGGTAAGTTGTTCCAATGGTCAATTATCCTCATTGTTAAAAATTTATGCCTTTCTTTTTGTCTATATTTGTCTAGCTTCAACTTCCAGCCATTGGATCTTGTCATACCTTTGTCTGCTGATAGACTATTCTTCCTCTATTACTGAATTTCTGTTCCTCATGTAGATACTTATAGACTGTAATCAAATCCCTCCTTAACCTTCTCTTTGTTAAGCTATATAGATTGAGTTCCCTGAGTTTCTCACTATAAGGCATCTTTTCCATTTAATCATTGTCTGAACCCTTTCCAAATCATCAAAATCCTTCATGAATTGTGGGCACCAGAACTGGACACAGTATGTCAGAAGTGGCTGCACCAGTGCCAATTACAGAGATAAAATAACCTTCCCACTCCTACTTGAAATACCCTTGTTTACACATCCAAGGATTGCATTAGCACTTTTAGCCACAGTATCACACTAGGAGCTCATGTTCAGCTGATTATCCACTATGACCCCCAAGTCTTTTTCAAAGTTACTGCTTCCCATTCTTTAGGTATTGCCTACATTCTTTGTTCCCAGAGGGAAACATATACATTTGGCTATATTAAAACATATTGTTTGCTTGCACACAGCTTACCAAGCAATCCAGTTCCCTGTCCTCTTTTGTAATCAGCATACTTTACCAGTAATGTTTTTGTGTGTTCTTCAATATCATTGATAAAAATATTAAACAGCATTGAGCAAAGGACCCGTGGGATCCCACTAGAAACACACCAGCTTGATGATTCCCCATTTTCAATTACTTTGAGACATATCAGATATCCAGTTTTGAATGCATTGAATGTGTGCCATGTTGATTTTGTATAGTTCTAGTTTCTTAATTTAAATGTCATGTGCTACCAAGTCAAATGCCTTACAAAAAATCTAAATATATTACATCAACGCTATTGATCACTTTATCAACCTAACTTGTAATCTCAAAAAAGATAAGTTATTGTTGCCACGTAAATATGTATTCTAACAAAGACCCAATAGGAGTAAAAATGATGGGTTTGAGCATGACTGTAGATCAGCCTTGCTTTGTCATGGTGCAGAAAGACACAGCCTTAGGGGAAGCACCAGGAAGCATTTTATCTCAGGGAGGCAGAATTGTCTTCTGGAAATCCCAGGTATGCAAAGCATCTTGCCCATGGCTACACTTCTTCAAGGGATTTAGTTTAGGCTATGTCTACACTATGCAGCTTTTAGCAACAAGGCTGTGCTGCTACAGCCATGCCACTAAACGGGGTGCAGCTTAGCTACTGTTTGTCAGCAGGAGAGAGAACTCTCCTGCGGACAAATAACTTCCACCCACAACAAACAGCATTAGCATTGTTGACAGGAGAGTGCTCCTGCCGACAAAGCACTGTTCACACCGGCGCTTGTTGTTGACAAAACTTTTGTCTTTCGGGGAGGTGTTTTTTTAACACCTCTGAATGACAAAAATTTTGTCTTTCATTTGCCAGTGTAGACAAAGCTTTAGTACCGGCACCAACTCCTGAACAAAGCCATGGTCTTGGCCTACATAGGTAAGAAAGCTCTGCCCTTGTATTCCTTTTTTCTATGTTCACCTGCATGAGGGCACATTTTGACCCTAAACAGAAAGAATTTTTGTTTACTTTCTTCAAAGAAGCTTTTTAAAACCATAATGCAATATTTTGCTTTCAGTCTTGATTCTGTTTTGTGACAGATATAGCACTTCATTACTACTGGCTCTAACTATGATTCCCTTAATGTTGTCATAAGAGAAGAGAGGTTTTCAGTTAAAAATATTGCAACTTTCTCCCAAAGCTGCTATATAATATGATATATAGCAAAACATCAGATAAAGTACTTTCCATCTGAAAGCAATTACTTTTTAAGTTCCATTTACATTAGTTGCCTGAAGCTTGAACAACATGGTCACTAGTCTCTTAAGTTAATTTTTAATGTTTCCTCTTTAATGTTTAAAGGAAATATATACATTTTTAATAAAATGCAGAAGAAAAAAAACCAGCAGAAAAAAAAATTAGTGTTACAAAAATATAAATGTCTACAGCATACTATACACAGTGTAAATGGGTATTAATAATACATAATTCACACTTAGTCTGACTTTCTTGACTGGTATGACTATGTATAATTAATATCTTTTGCCAACTATACTGAAGGATGTTATTCCAAACATAACCCTATCCAGGTTGCTCCATATTCCAGTCCCTAATCTGCTTATTTTTATTTTATATCACTTTACCTCAATCAGTTTTCTTGTGACCAAAAAGATAGTGTCAGGAATTCTACTGCATCTTTAATATTAACTCACAACCTTATTTACAAATCCTTAATGATTTGCTTGTTAATTTCTCTATACAATGGAGCAAATGAAGAGTTTAGGAACTCCTCAAGCTTCTTGTAGTATCTTCCTTTTCCTCTGTCTGCTATTTTAGTTTTAGATAGGTATAAGGAGCTCTGTAGTGCTCCAAATTCCCTCCCCACCTCTCCCTCCATGTGGATGTCAGCATCTCTGCAAGGGCACAGCTACCTTTGTTTCACATTGCACGGACAGAGCTTTGCAGTTCTGCAGGGTAACTAGCTCCCTAGCTCTTCATGGCATCATGTACTCTAGGAAACTTTTCAGTTCTAGAGGCCCTTTGGATCCCCCTTGCTTCCTCCATCCAGAAGAGCTTAGAATTTCTTTGTTTCCTGTATTTTCCCACTCTCTATTTGTACTTCATAGACTTTACAAAGCATCCAAGGGTTCATGCAGATATCATAAACCACACATCACTATTTCAAATTATAATGCTGAATTTTATAAAGTCATTTAAAACATTCATTAACCCATACAATAATTTTAACTATATTTAAATGTATGTAAAGTAGGAAGTGTTAAAATTAAACCATTAATTTCCAAACAGTCCCTCCTCGTAGACTTTAGATGATCATGATGATCCCTTCTGACCTTTCGCACTTTGCAGGCCAGAGAACCTCCCTCACCTTCTTCTGAAATAGACCCATAAGCTCTGCCTGAGTTACTGAAGTCCTCAAATCATGGTTTAAAGATTTTAAGTTACAGAGATGTCACCATTTACACTATTTTAAACCTGCAAGTGATCCATGCCCCATTTTGCAGAAGAAGGCAAAAAACCCTGGGGTCTCTACCATTCTGACCAAGGGGAAAATTCCTTCCCGACCGCAAATATGGCAATCAATTACAGCCCGAGACCCACCAGGCAGACCCTGGGAAAGAATTATCTGTAGTAACTCAGAGCCTCCCCTATCTGGTGTCCCATCTCTGACCATTGAGAATTTTTCCTACTGGCAGTCACTGATGGGCCACATACCATTGTAGGCAGTCCCATCCTACCATCTCCTCCATAAACTTATCAAGCTCAGTCTTACCTCACCTGATGCATCCTAGGACTGCATTAGCCTTTTTCATGGCTGTATCACATTGGTGGCTCATAGTCATCCTGTGATCAACCAATACACACAGGTCTTTCTCCTTCTCTGTCGCTTCCAACTGATAAGTCCCCAACTTATAGCAAAAATTCTTATTAGACTCTAAGTGCATGACCTTGTACTTTGCAATATTAAATTTAATCCCATTCCTATTATTCCAGTTTACAAGGTCATCCAGATCTTTTTGTATGATATTCTGGTCCTCCTCCACATTGGCAATACCTCCCAACTTTCTGTCATCTGCAAATTTTATTAGCACACACCCACTTTTTGTGCCAAGGACAGTAATAAAATTGTTAAATAAGATTGGTCCGAAGACCGATCCCTGAGTATCTCCACTAGTAACCTCCCTCTAGCCTGACAGTTTCACCTTACAGACTCATTGTAGTCTCTCCTTTAGTCTCCCAACAACCTACCCATGCAGTCCCCTCTTCCTCTCACCCTCTGCGTAGGATTTTGTCCAAAACCTCATCTGTGCACACAAATATTTCCCACAGATCTTCACTTAGGTGAAGGTGGTTTCAAGGTGGTTTATTTCCTATGTTATTTGTCCCTCCCTCTAGGTGTCTCGCCTCAAAATGCCATTTAGCTTTTTTTTGCTAAATTGTTGATTCTAAAGAGACACACCTAGTCAGACTACTCAGGTGAGTCAAGAAAATAGATCTTCATCTGTCTGTCTAACAATTGTATAGGATATTTAACTATATGAAAAGTTTTGGGGGGGGAGTAACAAAACATTTTTTAGGAAGAAGAATGCAAAGAATCTTTATCCACTATTCCAAATTTCGAATCAGAGTGATGTTTAATGACTCATGTAACTCAAAAAAAGTTTGATGAATTTTCTTCACAAAATCTTTACAAAAAAATTCTACAGCCCTTTTGGCCTTCAGAGTAAAATCTAGTTGTTTTCAGATTAATTGTCCTCACTGAAGTTATAGGGAAGCTAAAAGTAGGATTTATATTGGAAATTGGCTGCATCCGTAATCACAGAGTTTGGACCATTATATTTAGGATGTTAAAACAGGATATAATTTTTAGTTATGGTTCTTTGACTGCAGGTAATTCAAGACAATCAATACAGCATGAAAACAGGTCACAATTTTTCTTTAAAATAGACTTTCAAAAATATAACCACGCAGCAGCTCTCATTGAAGAGCTGCTAGATACTCAGCAGTTTGAAAATCAGGCCAGTTATACAGGCATATAACTAGGGATTTAGGTCCTTAACTTTATAAGTATCCATTTTTAAAACCTTGGCTCGGGCATTTTAATGAACATACCAGCCTTTGCAGCTGTGATATTTGACTGCAGGTGTGACTGTGTGAGATGATGGTGGGGGGGGAAGGGGGCATTAAAAATAAATATTTTTAAATACTTCAGGAAATGAAAATAAATTTCACCTCAATATATGTGATCATGGTTACAAAAATAAATATATACTTTTCTATGTAAACTTGTCATTACATCTCTTATTAAATTATAATTAAAAAGCTATGTTAAGGAGAATCGAGACAGATTCTAGTGCATTCTGCAATCTAATAATAATAATTATAAATATAATAAAAATTATAAGCTGAAATTACATTTTTTTCCCCACAGAGAATGATACTTATAATTAGCAAAATGCTTCAAATTAAATCACTTTTTATGTCTTCTTGAGTTCATTTGATAATGCTTCAGAAAATGTTAGTATGGTTCTTGAAGTTTTAGAAAAATAAATCTTAACACTTGGGCTTTTTATAAATTGATTTAATAAAATTATATGGCACAAATATTATAAAGCACGGGGGATTGTGGTACCCAGTGACCCTAAAAGACAGACACTGGGATCCTGGCACATACTAACAACTTGGTTCTATAGGATGTAGTACTTGCTGATTTCCTAATTTAGTTGGTGAAGTATGGAATGTCTAGGTGTAATGGACAAGTCTTAAATAAATTGTAAGGTGTTAATATTTAGCTCAAATTCAATAGTACATTTGCTTTCAGAAATAAAATGCTATTGCTTTAATCCTGTAATCTTTATTGAGGCAACCTTTCTCTAATATTTTCTATGGGAGCTTTGCATGAACAACTGCTGCAAGACCAGACCCAATGAGACTAAAATTTAGCTAATTCTGAAAAAATAAGTCAATGGGGTCTCATTTTACATGATTTATAGCATCTGTATTTCTTGTAAGTTCTTTTCATCAAGTGACTGGACATATTTAAATAAAAAATTAAATTACCATAGTTCTTGAAAATAGAAGATCTAACTTAAATATAGCATTATCTGCCTAATTCTAAGAAATTATTTTAATCCTGTAAGGGAAAAAATACTTCCTATAAATGACCAGGGTAAAATTCTAAATGGAAGTTTCTTCCCATCCTGCTCCCATTGAAGCCTATGGAAATTCTGCCATTAACTTCAGTGGGAATAGAATCAGACATACCAATCAAGACTAGTTAGCTACTGTGTTATGTTGGGGTGCCTACAGGGGCAAGGTAAGGAGGGTAAGTGTTAACCGAAAATAACTCAAGAGTGATTCAGAAGTATTGGCACTTCTTCTGGGTGTCAGGAGACATGTTGTGTAGAGGGAGGTACTTGAAGTTGTCCAGGGTAACAAAAGTTCAACTCAATCCCTTACCTAAAATTATTTAGGGGGGAAAGATATAAAAGGAAGATAAAGATTGAATTCCTCCATATGCATCTACTGATAAGATACCAACCCAAGACTGTGCTGACATCATGACTGGTGAACAAGACGAAAATGGAAGCAGAAATTAGTGGACCAAAATTGTGGTCAGAAATTGGGCCTAATGAAAGCAACAGAGGATCCTGTGGCACCTTTAAGACTAACAGAAGTATTGGAGCATAAGCTTTCGTGGGTGAATGCCCACTTCATCAGACGCAAGTAATGGAAATTTCCAGAGGCAGGTATAAATCAGTATGGAGATAACAAGGTTAGTTCAATCAGGGAGAGTGAGGTGCTCTGCTAGCAGTTGAGGTGTGAACACCAAGGGAGGAGAAATTGCTTCTGTAGTTGGATAGCCATTCACAGTCTTTGTTTAATCCTGATCTGATGGTGTCAAATTTGCAAATGAACTGGAGCTCAGCAGTTTCTCTTTGGAGTCTGGTCCTGAAGTTTTTTTGCTGTAAGATGGCTACCTTTACATCTGCTATTGTGTGGCCAGGGAGGTTGAAGTGTTCTCCTACAGGTTTTTGTATATTGCTATTCCTGATATCTGACTTGTGTCCATTTATCCTCTTGCGTAGTGACTGTTCAGTTTGGCCAATGTACATAGCAGAGGGGCATTGCTGGCACATGATGGCATATATAACATTGGTGGACATGTAGGTGAATGAGCCGGTGATGTTGTAGCTGATCTGGTTAGGTCCTGTGATGGTGTTGCTGGTGTAGATATGTGGGCAGAGTTGGCATCGAGGTTTGTTGCATGGGTTGGTTTCTGAGTTAGAGTTGTTATGGTGCGGTGCATGGTTGCTGGTGAGAATATGCTTAAGGTTGGCGGGTTGTCTGTGGGTGAGGACTGGCCTGCCTCCCAAGGTCTGTGAAAGTGAGGGATCATTGTCCAGGATGGGTTGTAGATCATTGATGACGCGTTGGAGAGGTTTAAGCTGAGGACTGTAGGTGATGGCCAGTGGAGTTCTGTTGGTTTCCTTTTTGGGCCTGTCTTGTAGCAGGAGGCTTCTGGGTACACATCTGGCTCTGTTGATTTGTTCTTTATTGCCTTGTGTGGGTATCGTAGTTTTGAGAATGCTTGGTGAAGATCTTGTAGGTGTTGGTCTCTGTCTGAGGGGTTGGAGCAGATGCTGTTGTACCTCAGTGCTTGGCTGTAGACGATGGATCATGTGGTGTGTCCGGGGTGGAAGCTGGTGAAGGTAGGCGTAGTGGTTGGTGGGTTTTCGATATAGGGTGGTGTTAACGTGGCCATCGCTTATTTGTACTGTGGTGTCTAGGAAGTGGACTTCCCGTGTAGATTGGTCCAGGCTGAGGCTGATGGTGGGGTGGAAGCTGTTGAAGTCCTGGTGGAATTCTTCCAGGGTCTCCTTCCCACGGGTCCAGATGATGAAGATGTCATCAATGTAGCGTAGGTAGAGAAGGGGCGTGAGTGGACAAGAGCTGAGGAGGCGTTGTTCCAGGTCAGCCATAAAAATGTTGGCGTATTGTGGGGCCATGCGGGTGCCCATAGCGGTGCCACTGGTCTGGAGGTATATATTGTCACCAAATTTGAAATAATTGTGCATGAGGATAAAGTCACAGAGCTCAGCAACAATTTGTGCTATGTCATCATCAGGGATACTGTTCCTGACAGCTTGTATTCCCTCTGTGTGTGGGATGTTTGTGTAGAGAGCCTCTACATCCATGGTGGCTAGGATGGTGTTTTCTAGGAGGTCACCAATGCATTGTAGTTTTCTCAGGAAATCAGTGGTGTCATGGAGATAGCTGGGAGTGCTAGTGGCGTAGGGTCTGAGTAGGGAGTCCACATATCCAGACAGTCCTTCAGTGAGAGAGCCAATGCCCGAGATGATGGGGCGTCCAGGATTTCCAGGTTTGTGGATCTTGGGTAGTAGATAGAATAACTCCGGTCGGGGCTCTAAGGGTATGTTGATTTGTTCCTGTGTTAGTGCTGGCACATGATGGCATATATAACATTGGTGAACGTGCAGGTGAATGAGCCGGTGATGTTGTAGCTGATCTGGTTAGGTCCTGTGATGGTGTTGCTGGTGTAGATATGTGGGCAGAGTTGGCATCGAGGTTTGTTGCATGGGCTGATTCCTGTGCCAGCAATGCCTCTCTGCTATGTACAGTGGCCAAGCTGGACAGTCACTACGCAAGAGGATAAATGGACACAAGTCAGATATCAGGAATAGCAATATACAAAAACTTGTAGGAGAACACTTCAACTTCCCTGGCCACACAACAACAGATGTTAAGGTAGCCATCTTACAGCAAAAAAACTTCAGGACCAGACTCCAAAGAGAAACTGCTGAGCTCCAGTTCATTTGCAAATTTGACACCATCAGATCAGGATTAAACAAAGACTGTGAATGGCTATCCAACTACAGAAGCAGTGTCTCCTCCCATGGTGTTCACACCTCAACTGCTAGCAGAGCACCTCACCCTCCCTGATTGAACTAACCTTGTTATCTCCATACTGATTTATACCTGCCTCTGGAAATTTCCATTACTTGCATCTGATGAAGTGGGCATTCACCCACGGAAGCTTATGCTCCAATACTTCTGTTAGTCTTAAAGGTGCCACAGGACCCTCTGTTGCTTTTTACAGATTCAGACGAACACGGCTACCCCTCTGATACTAGGCCTAATGAGTGAACCAAATAATGAGGGGGATGGACTATTCCACTCATCGCCCACTTTTGTGGTCCTTAAAAGAGACTTCAGGGAGGGGTATCAAAATAGTAGAGAAAAGTGAACTTGAAGGAGTGAACTTTACCATCACAGCTGCCATGCCCTCCATCTCCTGGGCTCCACCATGATATTGTTCAGCATTCATCATCTTGATTCTGTAAGGAGTCCTAACCATACAAGGCCAGAGGGAGGATGTCATATGTGTTATATTCTTGGGGGCAACAGTTTTAGGAAGAAATCACTGGAGACACAGAGAGCTGTAAACCTTGGAGCGGCCATTTATTGCTACACACAGAACTAACCAACAGCCAGCCAAACTGGCTGGGCTATCCTCTAATAATTTAACTCAGTTGCCATAGCAACACAAGATTCTATTACCACGACAACCAAATACACAATATATTCCTCCCCCCCTTAATAAGAATGTCCCCAAAATAAAACAAACACTAACTAGAGAAGGAGGGTAGACGGCCTCCATTCCTGGCTAAACCCCGGGGATTATTTTGCCCCGTAACCATGGGTTCGCCCTAGCTAAAGATCCAGCCAACGTGGAGGCCTTCTGTCTCTAGGTGGATTACGGCGGACTTCTGGTGGTGTTGCATCCGAAAGTGCCTTGGGTGCGGGCCTGACAATGGGCTCAGGGTTCGTAGGGCAAAGGGGTGAGGATGGGGTATCAGCTTGTGCCGGGCAGAGGGGTATCTCTGCTGCTGGCAGTAATGGGGGGGGAGGGTGAGTCGGGAACAGGTGACTCTTGATTCGGTGTCTCGCCGGAGGTGGTGAAGCCAGGCAACTCAACTGAAGATGTGTCCTGAGGACTGGAATGACCTGGCAGCAGCTGATCTACATGTTGCCACCAGGTGAGATCCTCTGCAGTCCGGACTGCGTAGGAAACAGGTCCCGTTTGAGCGATGACAGTAGCAGGGACCCATTTAGCTCCAGAAGTATAATTCCGAGCCAAAACCGGCTGTCCCGGGCTAAAGATTCGGTCTTTTGCTCTGGGTGCACACCTGATGACTTGATCTTGCTGCTGACGTTGCACAATTTGTCGGGGTTCAGAAGGTTTCAGTAGATCAAAGCAAGTGCGCGGCTGTCATCCCATAATTAGAAAGGCTAGGGATGCCTTGGTCGTAGCATGAGGTGTGATTCTGTAGGATAGTAAGAAGGTGTCCAGACGCTTTTGAATGGATAATTGTCCCCTTGCCGATTTCAAAGCTTGTTTCATTGTCTGCACAAATCTTTCAGCTTATCCATTGGTGGATGGATGATATGGTGCTGAAGTGATGTGGTGTATCCCATTTGCCTTCATAAACTTTTGAAACTCCTGAGAGACGAACTGCGGTCCGTTGTCACTCACAAGTTGTTCTGGCAGACCGAAACGACTAAAGAGTCCTCGTAGTTTTTGAATAGTACTCTCTGCTGTAGTGGACTGCATTATAGAGACTTCGGGCCATTTAGAATGGGCATCTACCACCACCAAGAACGTGCTTCCTTCAAGGGGGCCAGCGAAGTCAATGTGAATACGTTGCCATGGGTTTTCAGGCCAGTCCCATGGCTGTAGGGGTGCCCACTGGGGTGCATTCCTCACACCTTGACATGACATACAAGCTCTTGCTTCTCTTCAATAGCACTATCCAATCCAGGCCACCAAAAATAGCTCCGTGCAATTTCCTTCATGCGCACAATTCCACAGTGACCGGAACGGAGCTGTTCTAACATCTGTGATCTCAATGGTGGTGGAATAAAGACATCTCCCCCACAACAACCAACAAAACTGGATTGATAACTCCGTCCTCCTGGACATGTAAGTAACAAGGTCCGGTGAGACTAGAGAGGTTCATCGAGATGTTCCATGCATCACCAGGTCCATAACCTGGGACAATACTGGGTCAACTCGAGTTGCCTTCTTTACCTGAATAGTGGTGATGGGTGTATTCTCTACCTGTTCAAAGTAAAAGATTTCCTTCTGGGCAATATGTGGATGGTTGACTGGCAAAGGCAGCCTGGAGAGACCATCCGCATTGCTGTGCAGAGTGGATTTCCAATATTTGATTTCATATGTGTGCGCGGAAAGCAACAATGCCCACCATTGCATACGACTAGCGGCTAATGGAGGAATGCTGGTGTGGGATCCAAAAATTGAAGTCGGGGTCGATGGTCTGTGAGAAGAGTAAATTTCCGTCTGAACAGGTACTGATGAAACTTCTGAATTCCCAAAACGATTCCCAGTGCTTCACGTTCAATTTGGGCATAGTTAGTTTCTGCTTTGATTAGAATGCGTGAAGAAAAAGCAATAGGTTTCTCTTCTCCCGAAGGCATAATGTGTGACATGACTGCTCCCACTCTATAAGGGGACGCATCGCAGGCCAACTGTAGGGGTAAGGATGGATCAAAGTGCATCAGAACTTCAGAATTTAGCAATGCATCCTTAGCTTTGTTAAATGCAACATCACAGGCTTTAATCTGAGTCCTTTCTAGAAAGTTTGAGAGTTTTTGAAAGAATGGTGTCATTGTTTTCTGTAATATAAGTATGAAACTGGGGTTGGAGCAAAATAGAATTCCAAAGAATAAGATTGTTATCAGAGTTGTTGATGTAAGCTGTTCAAGTGAAGAATTGATAGTGTGGGCTGGGTTTTTCAGAGTGTTGCTGAATTTAATCAGGGAATGTGCATACTGAGTCTGAGATTAGTCACTAAGTGATAAAGCATGGTAGAGAGAGTTAATTATCAAGTCAAGGAAGTGGGTGAATCATTGAGGAAGTCAGAGTTATGTTTAGGAGGACAATACTTAACTAAAAAATTTAGATTTGGGGGAGCAGCAGTTGAAGTGCTAGATGTATGAAGGTGGTAACAAAGTGGATATAATATGGTAAGATTTAAGAAAAGTCCTTATCTACAAGTCTCCATCCTTTGCCCACTAATCCTCATCTCCCTTTCTCTAGGTGACAACAACATCTGCTCTCATGTTAACTACCATCTCTATGCCAATGAGTCCCAAATCTATCTGTTCCCCATCATCCAACACCAGCTCTGTATCTGATATGACTTCTTAGATACCTTATTGGCATCTTAAATTTGACTTCAAAAACTTAACTCCTTGTCTTTTCTCTAAAGCCTCCCTTCTTTCTCTGTTGCCACTGATAGTTCCTGTCACTCAAGTCCATGATCTTGTCTCCTCTTCCTCATTGATGATGTTGCTGACCAGGTCATGGACAGTCAGACCTAATGGTGGCAGTAAGAGTTCGGCCTACACGTTAAAGCTGGGTCTAGGGTGGGCAGAGTCACAGAAACAAGCCAAGTACCAGAGGAGCAAATTCCAGAGCTGGGGGTGGAGTTGTAAGCCAGAGTCAGCCAGGGATCAGTACTGGACAGACAGAAGCCAAATGCCAGAATCAGAGGGCTAACCAAAGTCATGAGGCAGAGGTGGGGGCCAAAGCCAGAAGCCTGAAGCCAGAGGAGAGCAGGGACTGGAAGCAGGCTGGAGCAAGGGCTAGAAAGAGCAGGGACTGGAACAAGGGCAAGCACAGCTGCAGGTGTAGTAGGTATTGAGCTGCTGATGATCTGCTGTGGGGCCCAGGCTTATAAGTAGGATTGAGCATAGAGAGTGGATTCGTACTTCGTGGAAGAAGGCGCAAAGTTACACTATACATCACACATGAGCTATCTATGGCAAAATCAAATATAAAACCATAAAAATGTCACAGTGATTCCTTCATACTTCCCTGATCCTCTCCAAAAACAGCAGCATGTTTCCTTAGTATAGTAGTCAGACCGGTTTCTTCTTTAGTCACTTGATGCACTTCTGCCCAATTCAGCTGGATCTTCCTAAGCCAAGCCCTACCCATTAAGGCTGGGTAATTACCTCTCACCACAAACAGTGGCAATTTATCAGTCTGTCCATTGAGTTCCACCTTAATATCAGTAGTGCCCAACACGGGCACAGCTTCTCCCGTATATGTCTTCAGCACTATTTTTGTTGCTTTAAGCGGAAGATGCTGTAGCTTTTCTTTATACACTGTCTCTGAAACCAGCGAAACAGCTGCACTGGTGTCCAGTTCCATGCGTATAGGTTTGCCGTCCAACAACGGAGTTACCCAGTATTCATGTGAGTCCTCTGCCAAAGACAAAACGTGGAGTGGCTCTTCTTCTTGTGAGGAGGTATCTCCTTGGTCATCCTAGGTCTGCTCTAGGATATGCAGATTTCCCTTTTTGGTCTGCCAGACCACAAGCCTCTTTTTATTTTGTTTACAGGCACACAATGTGTCCCTTTTTGCCACAGTGTCGACACACCAGGTCCTTACACCAGCATTCTGATGCAGGGTAACCTTCCTGTGATCCAGAAAGAACCACTTTATCATTCAGCAACCTCCAAGTCACAGGATTTTCCCCATACTTTACAGTACCATTCAATATTTTATCTACCCAATTTTTCTGTCCTATGCTATGAAGTCTTTGCCTCTTTCTTCAACTCCATGGTATTGTTAATTCATGGCAGCCATCAAGGCTTTCAAACATGTCAACAACAACCTTACTTAACCTTCCTCAATTGAACATCACTAAGATGGATTGGAAATCATCTTGTTTAACAAGAGAAATACCCAGAGTTGCATCTCTAGCTCATCCATGGCCTTCTTCTGAGCTCTTTTTAACCTCTTTGTAACAAAGCTCTTTATTACAGCTCACTGGCTGTTCTCAGTAACTCCATTTATTGTCAGATAAACTGCATTTGCTACATCATTAAAGAGCAGGAGGAGAGCCAAGCACTGGTCATTCATGCTGTCATCATTTCAGACCTTAGCCATTGTAAATAAATGCAGTTTGTAAAGCCTCCTAAAGTCATTCATTGTGCATGACTGCAGAAAAACTTCTGTCCACACACCATAGTCCAATCTTGAGTAACCTCTTCTGACTGCTCAATTTAATCCAGATTTTTACCATCTAAACTTGACATATGGGCTTTAGAGGCTAAATATAAAACAAAGAAGAGCAGTCCAGCTTTAGGGCTGGTGGAGACACTTCATTGTTTTATTTTATCCTGTCTGATTTATAAATATACATATAATATAAATGTGGTTAAGGGTACTAGATTGTAGGCTGCTTTCATAGATCTAAAGATAGCAATTAATTCTATTAACTGACAAATTTTGGGTGAAATTAACAAGGATGGGTATCGATCTAAGAATTTTGGAGGTTCTACACCAGGGTGATATGGATAGGGTAAGAACTGAAAGTTAATGGAGAATGAACAAATATTTCCCCTATTTCTAGGCAGTACACCAGAAATGCCTTCTAGCACCTCTTTAATGTATATATTAATGATGTGGTGGATATTTTAAAAGAAAGATAATTTCTATCTGCCACAAGATAAGGGTAGATCTATCATAATATTGTTATATGCCAATGATATGGTTGTTCTATTGTTCATTCCAAAAGGCTTCCACCAGTCATTTTCTTGTTTTCCCTCTTACCATAATGCTTAAGATCTGGTTCTCAGCTACAAGACCAAAGTCATGACTTTTTTGGAAGAATCCTCTGCAAATTGAGTGGATAGAAGATAGAAGGCTACCTTGTAGACCAATTCTCTGCTTATACTTATTTAGGGATAAAGTTTCATCATTCAGGCCATCGGTCCCCTTATTATAAAGTCTTAAAACAAAATAACCTTAGCTCTTTTCTTTGTTTTACCTGCTCATATGGTGGGAACAGAGTAGCCTCAGTGCTACGAATTTTGAATGCAAAAATATTGCAGATACCTATAGGACTGAACTTTGGTTTAGGGGCCAAATTTTAGCCTTAGAGATTCCTCAAAGTATTTTGAACAGACTTAATTCTTCCAAATTCTACCCCGTGTCATTTTTTACATGCGATTGTGGATGTTTCAGTAAGTAGTAGAGCTTGTGTTGCTTTTTCTTAAATTTTGAGCTAAAATCTGTACTCTTCCCAATTATAGATTGCCTTCAGGGGATGAAGGAACAATGGATGTACTTCTTATTTCCATGGTATAAGACCCCCCCACATTTATTATAGCTAGGTTAGCTTTCCTTTCTTTTACTCACTTATTATCAATATCTTTAAATCAACTACTCAGAGAGTGACAGATATTTCCAAACAAGAAAATCTGGCTATGATTCATGATTCCAAGTTTGCCTTTTGGTTTTCTACTTTGAAAATAGCATATATTTTTGAATGAGTTATCAAATCTTTATTTACATAAGGCATATACTCTGTTAAGATTCCAAACCATATAAACTGCTGTCCGTGGATATGGAAAAAGTTCCTTCATATTTTAGGGCTGGTTTACATTAGAAAATTAGATTGACCCAGCTAATGTAATTAAGCTAACCTAAATTCTTGTGTAGACAGCATTAGGTTGACAGAAGAGTTTTCCCATTCATCTAGCTAGAACCCCTCCCATCAGTGCAGATAGTGTCTATGCTGATGTGTTACAGTGGTGCTTCTGTAGCATCTCAAGCAGAGACAAGCCCTTAGTTTTTGTCCATGTAAATCTGGAGTGCTCAAAGATCCACCTCATCTTTGGGACTGTAAAATTTTCCAGCTTCTAAGAGCATGCTGGATTTTACCTCTTGAGTGTAAAATGAATTTTTATCAGCAGCTCAAAAAAATAATGTGTTTGTTTTTTCTCAATATTTTCTAGTAATCAAATTGGTGGTAATTTTTGCCCTTCTAGCAGTGTGTCAATGAGTACTTTTATGCTCTGACTGATACTTTAATTTATATGGATGTTGCTGTTTTAGACTGTGAGTACAAAACAAAAAACCATACACAGACATATCAGTCAATTTTAATAAAATTGACTTGACTACTCATCCATCCACTTCTATAGCTTTCAAACAAATCACATTCCTCACTATGCTTCCTTATAACTACAAAACATAGTCTCTCTCTCTCCTCTCCCCCTCCTGTTGGACAATTTTGGATTCTTCACAGTTTCGGTTCCACCCTGTCCATTCATGGAAGATGGAAATACTAAATTCATTTTGCCTAACTTCAGCAGCACTCAAACATTCAGAAGCTTTTCTCCACAGCTACCGAGCTCCGCTTCCATTTAAGAAATACTATTGGAATAAAAAAAGGGAGCGGGAGTGGACAAAGTTCTCATGAAAAAAATAGAAGTATATAACACCTTACACTGGTCATCTACTATTGCTTATGTAGTTTCGGGGGGTTCTTTCTAGCCCTACCAGAGGCTTTGCCTTAGCTAACCAAACAGTTTTAAAAATCAAATCAGCCATGGAAGTAGTACCAGGGTTTAATTACAGGTAATTGTCCAGTGTGCAATTTAAATTATTATGTGCAGTCAAACTTAATAGCAGCTGATGTAGGTCAAAATACAACACACACACGTCCAAGAGGCTCACCCCAACCAGCTATCTATAGCTAGTAACCACACTGAGTCATTGCCTTTTAACCCCTTAAGAGCTCCCCCTTCTTCTAATCAGCCAACAAACAGTAATTGGTCATACAGTTTTACCAACTCTTCATGTTGTTATAAGTCTACAATCCTGAATTACTCAGTCCTTATTGAAACATTTTACATTTCCATTGGTACAATGTCGGATATTTGTAGGAGCAAGATATAAAACAAATTTTATTCTAGACTATTGCTGAAGTTTTCCCCTTCGCAAATTTTACTTCCATTGACCAAAACGAGTTAAAAATTAGGGCTGTCAAGCAATTAAAAAAAATCACAATTAATCGCAAGATTAAAAAATTAATCGCAATTAATCACGCTGTTAAACAATAGAATACCATTTATTTTTAAAAAATTGGATGCTTACTACATTTTCAGATATATTAATTTCAATTACAACAGAATACAAAGTGCACAGTGCTCACTTTATATTTTTTATTACAAATATTTGCACTTTAAAAATATTTTTCAATTCACCTCATACAAGTACTGTAGTGCAATCTCTATCATGAAAGTTGAACTTACAAATGTAGAATTATGTACAAAAAACTGCATTAAAAAAAAAACAGTGTTAAACTTTAGATCCTGCTAGTCCACTCAGTCCTACTTCTTGGTGAGTCAATCACTCAGACAAACAAGGTTGGTTACAATTTGCAGGAGATAATGCTGCCTGCTTCTTGTTTACAATGTCACCTAAAAGTGAGAACAGGTATTCTCATGGCACTGTTGTAGCTGGCGTTGCAAGATATTTATGTTCCAGATGCGCTAAAGATTAATACGTCCTTTCATGCTTCAACCACCATTCCATGGATTCTGTTTGATAATGATCCAAAGCAGTGCGGACTGATGCATGTTCATTTTCATCATCTGAGACCGATGACACCAGCAGAAGGTTGATTTTCTTTTTTGGTTGTTCCAATTCTGTAGTTTACGCATCGGAGTGTTGCTCTTTTAAGACTTCTGAAAGCATGCTCCACACCTCCTCCCTCAGATTTTGGATGGCACTTCAGATTCTTAAACCTGGGGTTGAGTCCTGTAGCTATTTTTAGACATCTCACATCGGTACCTTCTTTGCATTTTGTCAAATCTGCAGTGAAAGTGTTCTTAAAACAAACATGTGCTGGGTCATAACCCTAAACTGCTATAACATGAAATATATGCAGAATGCCGGTAAAAGAGAACAGGAGACATACAATTCTCCCCCCAAGGAGTACAGTCACAAATTTAATTGACGCATTATTTTTGTAATGAGCTTCATCAGCATGGAAGCATGTCCTCTGGAATGGTGCCCAAAGCATGAAGGGACATACGAATGTTTAGCATATCTGGCATGTAAATACCTTGCAACGCTGGCTACAAAAGTGCCACGTGAATGCCTGTTCTCGCTTTCAGATGACATTGTAAATAAGAAGCAAACAGCAGTATCTCCCATCAATTTAAACAAACTTGTTTATCTTAGCTATCGACAGAAGAAGAAGTAGGACTGAGTGGACTTGTAGGCTCTAAAGTTTTACACTGTTTTGTTTTTGAGTGCAGTTATGTAACCAAAAAAAAAAAAAAATCTGCATTCATAAGTTACACTTTCACAATAAAGAGATTGCACTTCAGTACTCGTCTGAGGTGAACTGAAAAATACTATTTTTTAAAACCATTTTTACAGTGCATATATTTGTAATAAAAATAATATAAAGTGAGCACTGTGCACTTTATATTCTGTGTTGTTATTGAAATTAATATTGAAAATATAGAAAAACATCCAAAAATATTTAATAAATTTCAATTGATATTCTATTGTTATAAGTGTGATTAATCACAATTAATTTTTTGAGTTAATTGCATGAGTTAACTGTGATTAATTGACAGCCCTATTAAAATAGCTTTTTTTTTTAAATAATCACATTAGTGTGTGTGTGTGTACGCGCATCAGGACAGGCCCAGGCAGTACAAAAATATAATTCACTTCCACCGCAGTTTATAACACTGAACTGGAAGACATGTAAAAGATTCATTTGAAAACATCTCCACCAAAGGCTATAATAGACTAATATTTCATCTGCAATTTCATTCAGATTTAAAAATAAGTAAAATAAGAGATTTCCTTTCATATGGTACAAAAAGATAGCATGCATTACTGTGGCCCCACAGCCAAATTAATACCATTAACCCTCAGGATTCAGGGATTTAACAGCTTGCTTTCTGTCATGCTAAACCTGCTAGTAAATAACATTTTCTTTTGCTGAAAGTAAGACCCATCAAAACTGCATAGCATTTCCAGAGCTGAATTTTTAAATAGAATTTCAATACTGAACTGATAGACACAGTGCTTTGAAAAAAAAAAAGAGTACTGTGCATGCATAAATGAACAAAAAGCATGGGGAGAAAATAAAAGCTAGAAGGGCTCGAATCTGATCTCAGTTACCCTGGTTTTACATCACTGATTTCAACAGAGTTAATCACTACTTCAAGGGAGCGCCCAAAGATAAGTAAAACAAGAATTAGGTTTCCACAGTAGAACATATGTTTTAAAATATATATTACTGGAATTTACAAAGGGGCTTAGGACATGTCGACACTTGGAAAGTGTACCCATATAGCTTTCTGGACCCAGAAAAAAAAAATCTTATATAGTTTAATCCACTTGGAAATGGATTAAGTTAAATTGGGTGTGGAGGGAGGGGGGACTCTTATTCCAAAAGAAGTAGTTTCACACAGGGGTTTATATGGAATTAGCTATTCCGAATAATTTTTCCAGTAAATTTCAGTTCTAATCAATTTCCTCTGTGTGATGCAGTCTGTATCTGAACCACATCTAGCTTGCAAGTAATACAACTAGTATTTTTCCCACTTGAGGGAACACAAGGACTGGAATTTTTTATTCTTTACAAAGCAGCAAGCACAGTCTGGCCCTAAATGATTTGACCTAGCTCACAGAAAATCCATGGCAGAGTCAGGAATAGAAACTGAGATCCCCTATCAATCATTCCTCTGTTTTCCACTATGAATCTAGTACAGGAAGTAGCGGATTTAGAGTTAGTGGGGCCCTCTGCTGAGCTTCATTTTTGGGGCCCCCTCACGGGACCCAGCCAAGAAAAAAAAACACTGTCTTTTATCTCCCCCACCACCGTTTTTCATTTTTTCCCCTTCCTCCTCCTCCTATAAGTAATAGGAAGTAAAGGAAAATAAAGTGAGGTTCCTTGATTGTTTTTGTAATCTAACCTTTTTTTCCCCCACAGACCACTTGAAAAGTGCTGAAGGTCTCAGCGGACCACTTAATGATCTTTCCAAATATTGTTTGTACCGTTAGCTAACTATTATAAAGTGCTTTGGATAAGAGCGCTTTATAAAAAAACCCATAATAACCTTTCCTCGATCCACCTGAATGGAGTTCTCAGACCACAGTTTGAGAACTTCTGGTCTAGATGAAAGCTTGTATTTGCATTACGCTAACATGAAAAATGTGTAAAAATAAAATATAGATGATGCATGAATGGAAAAATAAAAGTTAACTTCCTCTGAAGAAACATTCGATTAAAAAAAAAATTATTCAGATAGCCTTTTTTTTTTTTTTTTTTTTTTTTTACACACACACAAAATAATCAATTAAGTCATCATAAGTAATATTTTGTAAAGAAGCACTTTCAATTGTTTCTAGCAAAACTACAGCTTGTGTAGTCGCGGCAGAGCGCTGGGAGAAAGCTCTCCCAGTGCTCTAAAAAACCCACGAGGGGCATAGCTACCAGCACTGGTGCACTGTCTACACTGGCGCTTTACAGTGCTGAAACTTCCTGCGCTCAGGGGGGTCTTTTTCACCCCCGTGAGCGAGAAAGTTGCAGCGCTATAAAGTGCCAGTGTAGACAAGCCCTAAGACAATCAGTTTAGTCGTAGGAAGGATGCACTCTGTTCTCTGGAGAAACTCCAAATAGGTCAGGCTGTGGAGCCAGCAGCCCCTGTTCTGCACTGCCAAGGATGGAATCAATGACTTTTGTTGTGTCCTTCCCACATTAGGTATTTTCTTATGTTCAAACATTTATCTGCATGAAGAGCTGCATTCTGCTTTCTTGGGCTGCACTGGCAGCGGTAAACGAGGACAGTACTGAACACCCTCCTGAAGGTGAGGGTGGGGCACAGTTCCATTAGCAGCCACCTGAGTGCCCTGCTGCCTCCGCACGCTCCCCTCTGCTTGCCTGCCCCGGTCGGCACCCCCTCCTGTGGGCTCTGTGCCGGTTCCAGCAGCCAGCCCCATCCCCAGGCCACACACCGCCGCCCGCCGCGTGGGCTGCGCCCAGCCACCGATCACCAGGCAGCAGTGAGTGGCAGGAACGTGGGCCGGAAGACTCTGGAGGAACAGGGGGCAGCCACACAGCCAGAGAGAAGCACTGGTTTCCCCTTCAAAGTGCCGCTTCTCTCCGGCCAGCTGCGCGGATGCCCTGTACTCCTCCTGCATCCTCCGTCCCACGTTCGCAGCACTCGTCACCACCCATACCTCCTGTCCGCTCCCCTGAGCCTCCCCTCCCTGCTCTCCCTCCCTGCTCTCCTGCCCCCTACAGCTTCTGCCCCCACAGTCCTCACCATGGATTGGGCTGCCTGAATGCTCAGCCCGGGGGCCCTGTCGTTAGGGGGCCCCGTGCCAGGGCACAGTATGTTTCATGGTAAATACGCCCCTGAGTACAGGGATGGGCAAACTACGGCCCATGAGCCAGATGCGGCCTACCAGCCACTTCAATCCGGCCCTCAAGCTCCTGCTGGGGAGCAGGGTCTGGGGCTTGTCCCGCTCTAGTGCGCCAGTTGGGGACCGGGGGCGGGGGCCACTATGCGAGGCTCCCAGAAACAGCGGCATGGCCCCTCCTCCAGCTCTAATGTGTAGGGGCAGCCAGGGGGCTCCACTCCACACACTGCCCCCACCCCAAGCGCTGCTCCCAGAGCTCCCATTGGCTGGAAATCACAGGCAATGAGAGCTGCAGGGGTGGTGCCTGGGGACACAGCAATGCACAGCAGAGCCGCCTGGCTGCGTCTCTGCGTAGGAGGTGGAGGGAGGGACATGACACTGCTTCCATGAGCCGCTTGAGGTAAGCACCATCCAGAGCCTGTACCTGTGAGCCACTCCCCTCTGCCCCCATGCCCCAACCCCCTGCCCCAGCCCTGATCCCTCTCCCAACCTCCGAACCCCTTGATTCCAGCACCCTCCTACACCCTAAACCTCTCATCCTCACCCCAGAGCCCACACACCCAGCCAGAGTTCTCATCCCCTCCTGCGAGCATTCATGGCCTGCCATACAATTTCTATACCCAGATGCGGCCCTCAGGCCAAAAAGTTTACCCACCCTGATCTAGTATGATAATCTAAAATTGATTGCTGATGTAAATTGCAGAAGAATAACAAATTTAACCTTATGGCTGAAAGAAATATGTTAATGTGACCATTCAGCCTGCAAACAAAGAAGCTGCCTGAGATGAAGGGGATATTAACATACTAATAAAACTTAGGCAAAAGAGCCAGTCACAGCTGGGATATGACTGTTGTTCTGAGAAGATACCATACAATACCTACTGTAGATGCTGTTAATTGGGTATTCTAGTGAAACAGCTTTCAGTGACTAGACCAAAAGGACATCTGAAAGAAATACTGAATTTGGAAGGTATTTCCTTCAATTTGGGGGAACAATTAAGTCTCATCATTTAAACACTGGATAAACTGGAATTCACAATGGGGATTGGTAGAAATGCAATTATGTTGAAATCCTGTCTCAATGCTAAATTTTGTTCACAATTACAATATAGGATATTACAAATGCAATGTTACAAAGATGTTTGATTAGAAGTCAGATGAGAATGACAACTTAACACCTCAACAACAAAATCTGATAAACAATATAAACACGGAAGAGAAGTCAAGGACAAAAAGGAACTTTTAGAGGAAGTTGTGAAACACTGATCATGAGTTGCATAATACAATGAGATCTAATGTTACTGAACAGGACACTAGAAGCAGCCTCACAACACTTGCTGGCAGAAGACTGTTTGCTTAAATCAAGATATGCAGTTGTAACTAGTCACCTCTAGCTTTGCCTAAACTGAACTTCTGCCTAAGTAACAACCTGGTGATAACAAACATGCTATTTCAACAAAGAAAACCATAGAGGAAGTGGACATGAATATCACCTGGTGGGCAAATGAACATGATAGGCTTTTGTGTCTGTGAATTGAAGATGGAAAACAAATGTGTTGTTATGTAGACCATTTGTGGCTGATATTGGATCAGATCATGAGTTATTGCTGAAGTCAATGAGGTTGAGACAGAGTGACTAAAAAAGTGTCAGGAATGAAGATCTCATCCGGATAAACTGAAAGGACCAGACATCAGGAAAGAATACAAAGAAGCCATGCAGAAAACCATCAAGTCCCTGGTGAAGGAAGAAATGAAAGTTGAAGAGAAATGGAAGATTGAAAATAATGGCATTGAGAGAGTGGCTGAACAAGTGTTGGGCTACAAAGCAGATAACAGATAAAGTGCTGCAGCTAAGAGACAGGCAGCTGAAGGAGAATGAAAAAAGAAGATGCAAGATTAAGAACTGAGTAAGATGGGTTGACAAGACAGATAAAACAGAAAGCAAAGAGAAACAGCTGGATAAGCAAACAATGTAAAGATATAGAAGACAAGATGAAGAGAAAGGAGGCTTATATTGCAAGTTAAGAGAACTTAGTGGGACACATGGAGTTGAAAATATCAGCAGTGAAAGAGAAGCAAGAGGAAATAATTGAGGACAAACAAGCAAAGAATAAGTGATACGTAGAATACTTTGAAGAGCTGTACAATGTGCAGCACACATTGATGAATTAGTCCTGGAGAAGCTGATGGAGAGCAGATTCTGGAATTCTCAGAGGAAATAGTAAAGATCTCGATAAAAAGTTTGAAAAAGAAAAAGGTCCAGGAAGTGACAATATAACCACAGACCTTTTGCAAATAGGTGGTAAAGGTAATGCATAAACTATTCAATAAGATTTACAAACAAAAGCAAGTGATGAGTGACTAGGGGAAAGCAATGATAATACAAGTCTATAACAAAGGAGACATGAGTGAGTGCAAGAACTGCAGAGGAATCAGCATATTGGATGTGCCAGGGAAAGCACTCACCAAGACATTGCAGAGGAGACTAAAGAGGCACGTCGAAGCAGGACTTGCAGAGTCATAGGCCAGATTTACACCAGGTGAAGTACAATAGACCAGCTATTTGTGATAAGACTCACATTGGAGAACTATTCCAGAATACAACTGAACCTTCTACAACAACTTTAGATTTCAAACAAGTTTTTGATAACATTTTGGCAGAAAAAGTTATGGTATGTTTTCAGAATGTATACCAGCCCTGAGAAAATGATCAAACTGATAGAAAACATCGAGAGCAACTTGATGGGTGCAGCGTGGTAAATAAGAAGAAACTGACAGAATGGTTCAGGACAACCACAGGAGAGCGAGACAAGGATTCACACTATTGCCAGATTTGTTCAACTTGGTACCGGAAGGTACTATACTTGTTACTGTAAGCAATGAAATAGGAGGAGGCATGTTATGTGAGAAAACAGTGAAAACTTTGATTTGCAGACAATATTGACCGCATAGCATTGAACAAGGAGGATTTACAGAGAACAACTGACAAGATAGACCAGGAAAAGAGAAAATAAACATTAAAGATGACCAGAGAACACACACACACACACAAGGCTGGAAGCCAAGAGGACGAGTAAAGATCAAAGTCAGAGACAAAGGCTGCAAATATGTAAAGCTTAATCCCACCAATGGTACTCCAGAGAAAATTATTTTTTAGCAGATTTAATCTGTTTTACAGATACTGGAAACACAGAGACAGGCAAAAGAGAATTTAAAAAGAAAACAACTTCATTTTGCTTGAATCTCAAGTAGATGAATTTTGTAACTTCCAAATTCTAATGTAAATTTCAAATTAGTGTTATATGAACTGAGGCCTTGATCCTGCCTTGTGAGCAGTGTGGGATTACTGAGATCAAAGCAGTTCTATGAGGGTTCAGCAGTCTGTCTGCGTGGATCATAATACTGGATCAGGGCCCAAGGCAGTTTAAGATAAGAGAAATAATTTGTTCCAGCCTGATTTCTAGACTTAAGAACGTAAGAATTGCCATACTGGGTCATACCAAAGGTCCATCATGTCCAGTATCCTGTCCTATGACAGTGGCCAATGGCAGGTGCCCCAAAGGGAATGAACAGACAAGTTATCATCAAGTGATCCATGCCCTGTCACCGAATTCCAGCTTCTGGCAAACAGAGCTAGGGACACCATTCCTGCCCATCCTGGCTAATTGCTGTTGATCAACCTATCCTCCATGAATCTATCTAGCTCCCTTTTGAACCCCATTATAGTATTGGCCTTCACAACATCCTTTGGCAAGGAGTTCCAGAGGTTGACAGTGCATTGCATGAAAAAAATACTTTCTTGTGTTTGTTTTAAACCTCCTACCTATTTAATTTAATTTGGTGGCCCCTCGTTCTTGTATTATGAGAAAGAGTAAATAACACTTCCTTATTTACTTTCTCTATATCACTCATGATTTATAGACCTCTATCATATATCCGCCCTTAGTTGCCTCTTTTCCAAGCTGAAAAGTCCCAGTCTTATTAATCTCTTCTCATACGGAAGCTGTTCTTACCCCTAATCATTTTTGTTGCCCTTTTCCAATTCCAATATATCTTTTTTGAGATGGGGCGACCACATCTGCAAGCAGTATTCAAAGTGTGGGTGTACAATGCATTTATATAGAGGCAATATGATGTTTTCTGTCTTATTATCTATCCCTTTCTTGATGATTCCCAACATTCTGTTCGCTTTCTTGACTGCCGCTGCACATTGAGTGGATGATTTCAGAGAACTATCCACAATGAAGCCAAGATCTCTTTCTTGAGTGGTAACAGCTAATTTAAACCCCATCATTGTATATGTATATGTAGTGGGGTATCTGCCCCACCCCCATGTTAGAGGGGGCTGCAGTAGGCCAGTGGGCCTGCACAGGTGAACAGCCAACCAGAAAAGGACTTATTCAGAGCCAATCAGGGCCCAGATTGGAGGCAGCCAATCAGGGCCAGGCTCAGCCCTATAAAAAGGCTGCTCAGAGAGGGAGCAGGCTGTCTGTCCTAGGCCTTCGACAAGGTAAGGTCTGTCTCCAGAGCAGAGAGACTAGCACCAGGGACAGCACGAACAAGGTCAGCTCCCAGATTGCTGCACTGGACAGTACAGTATGGGGAGAAGGTGACCAGCCCTCTGTGGAGAAAGAAGTGGTTCGGGACTATTTAGAAAAATTGGACGTGCACAAGTCCATGGGGCCGGATGCACTGCATCCGAGGGTGCTAAAGGAGTTGGCGGGTGAGATTGCAGAGCCATTAGCCATTATTTTTGAAAACTCATGGTGATCGGGGGAGGTCCCAGATGACTGGAAAAAGGCTAATGTAGTGCCCATCTTTAAAAAAGGGAAGAAGGAAGATCTCGGGAACTACAGGCCAGTCAGCCTCACCTCAGTCCCTGGAAAAATCATGGAGCAGGTCCTCAAGGAATCAATTATGAAACATTTAGAGGAGAGGAAAGTGATCAGGAACAGTCAGCATGGATTCACCAAGGGCAAGTCATGCCTGACTAACCTAATTGCCTTCTATGATGAGATAACTGGCTCTGTGGATGAGGGGAAAGCAGTGTATGTGTTATTCCTTGACTTTAGCAAAGCTTTTGATACGGTCTCCCACAGTATTCTTGCCGCCAAGTTAAAGAAGTATGGGCTGGATGAATGGACTGTAAGGTGGATAGAAAGCTGGCTAGATCGTCAGGCTCAATGGGTAGTGATCAATGGCTCCATGTCTAGTTGGCAGCCGGTTTCAAGCGGAGTGCCTCAAGGGTCGGTCCTGGAGCCGGTTTTGTTTAATATCTTTAATAATGATCTGAAGGATTGTGTGGACTGCACTCTCAGCAAGTTTGCAGATGACACTAAACTAGGAGGCGTGGTAGATACACTAGAGGGTAGGGATCGGATACAGAGGGACCTAGACAAATTAGAGGATTGGGCCAAAAAAAACCTGATGAGGTTCAACAAGGACAAGTGCAGAGTCCTGCACTTAGGACGGAAGAATCCCCTGCACTGCTACAGACTAGGGACCGAATGGCTAGGTAGCAGTTCTGCAGAAAAGGACCTAGGGGTTACAGTGGATGAGAAGCTGGATATGAGTCAACAGTGTGCTCTTGTTGCCAAGAAGGCTAACGGCATTTTGGGCTGTATAAGTAGGGACATTGCCAGCAGATTGAGGAACGTGATTGTTCCCCTTTATTCGACATTGGTGAGGCCTCATCTGGAATACTGCGTCCAATTTTGGGCCCCACACTACAAGAAGGATGTGGAAAAATTGGAAAGAATCCAACGGAGGGCAACAAAAACGATTAGGGGTCTGGAGTACATGACTTATGAGGAGAGGCTGAGGGAACTGGGATTGTTTAGTCTCCAGAAGAGAAGAATGAGGGGGGATTTGATAGCAGCCTTCAACTACCTGAAGGGGGGTTCCAAAGAGGATGGAGCTCGGCTGTTCTCAGTGGTGGCAGATGACAGAACAAGGAGCAATGGTCTCAAATTGCAGTGGGGAGGTCCAGGTTGGATATTAGGAAACACTATTTCACTAGGAGGGTGGTGAAGCAATGGAATGCGTTACCTAGGGAGGTGGTGGACTCTCCTTCCTTGGAGATTTTTAAGGCCTGGCTTGACAAAGCCCTGGCTGGGATGATTTAGTTGGGAATTGGTCCTGCTTTGAGTAGGGGGTTGGACTAGATTACCTCTTGAGGTCCCTTCCAACCCTGATATTCTATGATTCTATGACAGCGGAGTACTGGGCAGGCCCAGGGGAGCAGAAGGGAACTCCAGCCCGGTGTCTGCCAGGCTGCAGGCCTTGAGGGGAAGGGCCTATCTGGTGTGAGGGGCTGAAGGGGAAGCGACCCAGGGATGTGGGCAGATGGAGGGAGAGAAGGAGTGCAGGACGGCTGCCACTAGAGGGTCCCTGGGTTGGGACCCAGAGTAGTGGATGGGCCTAGGTCCCCCCCTTTCCTCCTTGCCTTACACCTGGCCGTCTTGGGCTGCACCAACCCCCTGCCAAGAAGGGTGTGACTTTGGGGATGCAGATGCCCACATTGACTGGGGTGCAGAGAGACAGCTGATTGATCTCTCCCCTCCCCCCAGAAGGGGGCAAGGATGGACTAAGGGGCACTGCCAAAGAGGACGCCGCAAGTGGGGAGCAACATGGGTCCACACACCAACTGAGGGTGAGAGGACGGATGGGACACCACCAGGAGGGGGCGCTCCACTGGACAGAGCTAATTCTCAGAGACAATCAGTAGGAGGCGCCAGGTGGTGAGTCCCAACCTGTCACAGTATAGTTAGGATGTTTTCCAATGTGCAGTACTTTGCATTTATCAACATTGAATTTCATCTGCCACGTTGTTGCCCAGTCACCCAGTTTTGTGAGATCCTTTTGTAGCTCTTCACTGTCTGCCTGGGACTTAACTATCTTGAGTAGTTTTCTATCATCTGCAAATTTTGCCACCTCACTGTTTACCCCTTTTTCCAGCTTGTTTATGAATGTTAAATAGGACTGGACCAAGTATGGATCCCTGGGGGACACCACTATTTACCTCTCTCCATGCTGAAAACTGACCATTTATTCCTACTCTTTGTTTCCTATGAGTTGAGCAAGTATTGAAGAAAAGTTATTCCACAAATATTCCTTCATTATTTTAAATAAATATAATAGCCTTTGTACCCTCAGTGTGTTCTTTCAGTGATTAATACTGCAAGACAATTAACTCTTCTGAAGAAGTCCTGTAGAATTTAATTAGGATGAAATACCATTAGGACTCTAGAAATTTATTAGGGTTCTACATAATTTAATAGAATTCTATTCTTTCTATATTTTTTGCACCACTGTGTAGAAGGAATACAATTCCCTGTTACATATAAAAGTTAGGTTTTTTTAATTTAATTCTACAAGACAGGAATTCTCAAACTCTTATAGAGATGTTCTTGTGGAGAACCTCATCTCCCCTTTGTGCTTGCATGAATCATGTCCCTTTTTACTCCAGAGTCCATGACATGCTTGTGGTAACTATAGCAATCATCCAACCAGGTATCAGAAATGTACCATGTGACATAGGTATCCAATTAAAATTAACAGATTGAATTTCAAATAATATTTTCAATGAACAGCTCAAGTATCCACAAACCAAGATTTTAGAATTTTTTTCCAGTTGCTTATATTGGAATCTTGCTTGTTCATGGGTTTATTTATATACAGAGAGACAAACCAACAAAGACCACTTTAGCTAAGGATTTTGACATTTCTGTTTTCCATATCCCAAAATTCAGTCCGAGGAAGAACATGGATGGATTTTGGACATGTACACTAGGTCCTTCTTAAAGTTTGCTAATGTGCTGAATATTTCAAATATTAAATTTTGGAATCCATCTCAGGTGAAACAAAATTAATCTGGCTGGTACAACTAGAAAAAGAATCTTATGCCTGACTCACTAGTGTGTTAAGGCCATTTTGGTAACAAAATGCACCTCGAAACCCAGCTTATTAATTGTCTGTGTATTAAAATGAGAATATATTGCTATGGAAAAGGTGTTAATAAAATGCATGCTGTCTTGTGGGAAGACTTACATGACTGAAGCTAGAGCTGGTCGGAACATTTTTGCTTAAATTATTTTAGCAAAATTTTTAGCATTTTTAGCAACTTCACTGAAGTTGAAGAGTTTTGCAGAGACATCAATTTCCACAAAACTCTCATTGGGAAGTGTAGAGACGTTTATGAAAGATTGTTATTTGGAGATGCTCCCTCATCAGGGACTGTATTGTGAGTGTGGGTATTTGGAGATGTGCTCTGGAGGCACATGGCTCTGTGAAGCAGTTCACCAGAGATGCTCTTCGGTTTGTTTTATTAAAGTTTTATTCCTTTCTCATTCATAGGTTTGTTATTTAATGAACCCCAATATCATTACAGGAAGGTTTTGGGGTTGGGGTACAGAGAAGAAAGAGACCAATACAAGAGCATGCACAAAATAGCTGGATAGTTATCCCAGGCCAGCTCCCTATGGGAAACCCAGGTTCAAATCCCTGCTCAATCTGATGTGAAGGGATGGGAGTTTAAAAAACAAAAAACAACAACAACAAAACAGCTCTGTTTGAACTAGGCACAGCAGACACTTGAATCTGCATCTGTCACATCCCAACCTAGGGCCTTTGCCTGCAAGCTACAGGGGAGAATGATGGATACACATTTGCAAAAGAACTTGAAAGGTTTTGTTTTAATTCCAAATGAGTGACAAAAATAAGTTTTGAAACCTTGAAAGCTGCCACAAAATGAAATTGTGCTCTAATTGCAGCTCTAAGTGGAATGTAAAAATCAATGGGTGTAAACTATTTAGAAAGGATTGAGTGGGCAATAGAGGAGGGAGGAGTGGCATTCAATGTCAAAAATGGCATGTCTTGTTTCCAAGTCACTGACAACTTGGAAGCAAATGATCTTTAATGCTTATGGATTATGTTTGAAACAGATAAAACAGAAGATGGGGTACAAGTTGATGTCTGCTATAGACCACCAATCACACTAGAAAACAGAATGACTGTCTCTTTAGGTACCTTTCTATAATGCATAGATCTATCCGAGAGGAGGTACGCTAAGTGCTGCATTGTGGGGCTGTGCTGGTGAGTGTGTGTCTGTTGTTGGGACAGTAATACAGTGTGCTTGATTATTTGAAAAGTATGAATTGTGAGTGCTTTGTTCCAGGTGGGCCTGATTGTTATAAAAAGGCAGCCAGTTGCAAACCAGCTGAGCAGCGAACAGAGGGAGTTTGACTGGGGAGAGCCCCCCCAAGGCATTCATCTTGCAGGCTTAGGCTTCTCTGAGTAGTTATGGCAAAAGCTGAGACAGCTATTAGAAGGAAGGTAATATGGATGGTGAGGAATTAGCTGTTGTGACCTGCACAGGATGTGCCATGTTTGTCTTTCTTCCACAGGACAGAAGCGACTTTGTACAAAGTGCAAGCTGGTCTCCATATTGGAAAAGAAGGTTCAAAGACAGGAGAAACAAATAGCAACCCTGTGTTGCATAAGAGAAAATGACCATTTCCTGGACAGATGTCAGGATATGCTTCTGCGGGCACAACAGTCTGAAGCATTAGAGCAGGCTGCACAGTGGGGACAGAAGGACAGTGAAGAAGCTTGGCAGCATGTGACCCCCGAAGAAGAAAGAGGAGCATCCATGTACCAGCAATGCAGAAACAGGTGAGCAACTGTTTCCATGTTCTCTCCACTGGTACTAATACAGAGTGGACTAGATGATACATCTGAGGGAAGGGAGCAGAAGGAGACTCCACTGTTTGGAAGGCATGAGATGCACTGTCCTAGGGATGGGGGTTCCATGACCACCACTTCCAAGTGAAAGAGGCGGGTGGTGGTGGTCAGGGATTCCTTACTAAGGAAGACTGAGTCCTCTATCTGCCATCTCGACTGGGAAAACTGAGAAGTGTGCTGCTTGCCAAGAGCCAGGATTCACGATGTGATGGAGAGACTGATGAGACTCCTCAATCCCTTGGATCACTACACCTTCCTGCTTCTCCATGTGCACACCAATGATACTGCCAAGATCACTGCAGACTACATGGCTCTGGGAAGAAGGATAAAGGAGTTTGAGGCACAAGTAGTGTTCTCGTCCATCTTCCCTATGGAAGGAAAAAGGCCCAGGTAGAGACTGTCGAATCATGATGATGTGGTGGGAGTCCGCTATAGACCACCAGACCAGGGGGATGAGGTGGACAAGGCTTTCTTCAGGCAACTAACAGAAGTTACTAGATCATAGGCCCTGGATCTCATGGGGGACTTCAATCACCCCGATATCTGCTGGGAGAACAATACAGCAGTGCACAGACAATCCAGGAAGTTTTTGGAAAGTGTAGGGAACAATTTCCTGGTGCAAGTGCTGGAAGAACTAACTAGGGGCAGAGCTCTTCTTGACCTGCTGCTCACAAACAGGGAAGAATTAGTAGGGGAAGCAAAAGTGGATGGGAACCTGGGAGGCAGTGACCATGAGATGGTCGAGTTCAGGGTCCTGATACAAGGAAGAAAGGAGAACAGCAGAATACAGACCCTGGACTTCAGAAAAGCAGACTATGACTCCCTCAGGGAACAAATGGGTAGGAACCCCTGGGAGAATAACATGAGGGGGAAAGGAGTCAAGGAGAGCTGGCTCTATTTAAAAAAAATCCTTATTGAGGTTGCAGGAATAAACCATCCTAATGTGTAGAAAGAATAGTAAATATGGCAAGCGACCAGCTTGGCTTAACAGTGAAATCCTGGCTGATCTTAAACACAAAAAAAAATGGACAAATGATAGAGTATAAAAATATTGCTCAGGCATGCAGGAATGAAATCAGGAAGGCCAAATCACATTTGGAGTTGCAGCAAGCAAGATATGTTAAGAGTAACAAGAAGGGTTTCTATAGGTATGTTAGCAACAAGAAGGTGGCCAGGGAAAGTGTGGGCCCCTTTCTGAATTGAGGAGGCAAACTAGTGACAGAGGATGTGGAAAAAGTTAATGTACTCAATGCTTTTTTGGCCTCTGTCTTCAAGAGGAAGGTCATCTCACAGACTAATGCACTGGGCAGCACAGTATGGGGAGGACGTGACCAGCCCTCTGTGGAGAAAGAAGTGGTTCAGGACTATTTAGAAAAGCTGGATGAGCACAAGTCCATGGGGCCGGATGCACTGCATCCAAGGGTGCTAAAGGAGTGGTGGATATGATTGCAGAGCCATTGGCCATGGCGGTCGGGGGAGGTCCCAGATGACTGGAAAAAGGCTAATGTACTGCCCATCTTTAAAAAAGGGAAGAAGGAGGATCTGGGAAACTACAAGCCAGTCATTCTCACCTCAGTCCCTGGAAAAATCAGAGCAGGTCCTCAAGGAATCAATTTTGAAGCACTTAGAGGAGAGGAAAGTGATCAGGAACAGTCAGCCTGGATTCACCAAGGGCAAGTCATGCCTGACTAACCTAATTGCCTTCTATGATGAGATAACTAGCTCTGTAGATGAGGGGAAAGCAGTGGACGTGTTATTCCTTGACTTAACAAAGCTTTTGATACTGTCTCCCACAGTGTTCTTGCCAGCAAGTTAAAGTAGTATGGGTTGGATGAATGGACTACAACGTGAACAGAAAGCTGGCTAGATCGGGCTCCACGGGTAATGATCAATGGCTCCATGTCTAGTTGGCAGCTGGTATCAAGAGGAGTGCCCCAAAGGTCAGTCCTGGGGCCAGTTTTGTTCAACATCTTTATTAATGATCTGGATGATGGGCTGGATTGCACCTTCAGCAAGTTTGCAGATGACACTACGCTAGGGGGAGAGATAGATACACTGGAGGGTAGGGGATAGGTTCCATACTGATGTAGGCAAATTGGAGGATTGGAGCAAAAGAAATGAGGTTCAACAAGGATAAGTGCAGAGTCCTGCACTTAGGACAGAAGAATCCCATGCACTGCTACAGACTAGGGACCAAGTGGCTAGGCAGCAGTTCTGCAGAAAAGAACCTAGGGGTTACAGTGGACGAGAAGATGGATATGGTTCGACAGTGTGCTCTTGTTGCCAAGAAGACTAGCAGCATTTTGAGGTATATAAGTAGAAGCATTGCCAGCAGATTGAGAGACTTGATCATTCCCCTCTATTTGGCATTGGTGAGACCTCATCTGTCCAGTTTTGGGCCCCACACTACAAGAAGGATGTGGAAAAACTGGAAAGAGTCCAGCGGAGGGCAACAAAAATGATTAGATTAGGGTTGGAGCAAATGACTAATGAGGAGAGGCTGAGAGCGCTGGGATAATTTAGTCTGTAGAAGAGAAGAATGAGGGGGAATTTGATAGCAACTTTCAACTACCTGAATGGGGGTTCCAAAGAGGATGGATCTACACTGCTCTCAGTGGTGCCAGAGGACAGAAAAAGGAGTAATGGTCTAAATTTGCGGTGGGGGAGGTTTAGATTGGCTATTAGGAAAAAAATTTCACTGGGAGGGTGGTGAAGCACTGGAATGGGTTACTAAGGGAGGTGGTGGAATCTCCTTCCTTAGAGGTTTTTAAGGTCAGGCTTGACAAAGCCCTGGCTGGGATGATTTAGTTGGGAATTGGTCCTGCTTTGAGCAGGGAGTTGGACTAGATGACCTCCTGAGGTCCCTTCCAACCCTGAGATTCTATGAATTATCATGGGGGATTTCAATTTGAGTGACATATGATGGAAATTTCATGTTGCCAGTACTAAAACACTGTCACGATTTAGAAAATTAGAAATGACAACTTCCTACTCAGTGTTGCATCCAACATGAAGGAATTCTATCTTAGATCTCATCTTGACCAATTAAGAGCAACTGATCACAGAACTAAAAATATTGTGGTAGCTTGGGTACAAGTGATCATGACTTGACTACACTTGTGATGTGCAAACAGAAAGTGCAAATAGAATGAAGTCCATAACAGTAATAGCATACTTACTACTTTAACATGGCAGTTTCATAAAACTGAATACAATGAGCCAAATCAGTTGGAAGAAAGAATATTAACACAACAGTGTGAATGATAATTGGGAACTGTTTAAGAATATTTTACTCAAAAATCTCAGAATCTAGCAAGAAGGACACTGGTTAAGAAACCAGCCTGCATGAGAAAGTAAAAGCAACTATATATATATATATATATACACACACACACACTTTTATTCAGTACTATCAAATGTCCCTTTCTTCCCCATACACATACACACACACGATAGTGAATAAAAGTACAAAGCTAGGAATTACAGCAAAATTAATGCAGTAAGCCAAAGGACACAAGGAGATATCATGGCCAGCAGAGGTAAGGCTAATAAGGAGGGTTTGTTTGTTTTTTAAAGGCTATTATGAACAAAAGGAATCTTAACAATCCATTGTAAATGGTAGAATATTCATTAATAATGCAGAAAAGGCAGAAACATTAGATAAATGTCTTTTATATTTGGGAAAAGGAAGATGTATTCATATCATATGATGATGATAGATGCCAACGGTAGCTCAGAAGGATGTTAAACAGCAGTTAATTTAACATGTCTAGTGTTAGTAATAGGCACCGCTAACTTGGGAGGTTATTTAAAGAGTTAGTTGAGGACCTGTCTAGACCATTAACACTGATTTTCACTAAGTCTTGGAACACTGCAGAAGTTCAGGAAGACTGTAAGAAAGCTAAAGATATAGGGGACAACCCAGATAACTGTCATAGATCCTGGGCAACACAATCAAATGATTGACACAGGATACTAATAAAGAACTTAATACAATTAATGCCAATCAACATGAATTTATGGAAAATAGATCCTGTCAGACTGATTTGATTTTTTTTTTTTGAGATTACAAGTTTGATTGATAAAAGGTAATAGTGTTCATGTAATAGACTTCTGTGAAGCATTTGCCTTGGTACTGTACACCATTTTGATTAAAAAAGTAGAATGACACAAAATCAACATAGCACATTGTGATGGAATGTCCACCACACCCAAGGCTGGAAAGGGTTAAGGTGGCCAGGTAGGCCAATTAACTCCCAAAGCTGCACCTGGAAGAGAAGCCAGGGAGCAGGGGTTGATTAAATGAGGCTCAGTTGGGTAGGAACAGGAGGGGCCTGTATAAAGCCCAGTAGCTGAGAACAGAAAGAGGTACAGGGGAGCAGTCTGCAGTCACTTCCTGAGAGAAGGGAGCTTGGGCTGGAAAACCCAGAGCATGGGGGAGCCAGAAGGTTGAGTTAATTCCAAGGATGGCCAGGAGGAGGCACCACCAGCACTGAGTGCACCCTGTGACACATATTAAATGGATTAAAAACTGGCTGATATATTACTATATTTTGAAATATATCATCACTGAACAGGTCTGTTTCTGGTGGGGCCCTGCAGGGGTCAGCTCTTGGCCCTAAGCTATTTAAAATCTTCGTCAATGACCTAGAAAAAGACACAATCACTGATAAAAATTTGCAGAAAATAGATTAGGGGAGTGGTAAATAATACCCAGGACAGGTCATTGACATATAGCTATCTGGATTGCTCAAACAAACAAATAATGTGCATTAATATGGCCAAATATAAAGTTATCCATTTAGGAACAAAGAATATAGGCCATACTTACAGATTGGGAGATTCTATTCTGGTAAGCAGCGCCTCCAAAAAAGGCTTTGAGGGCCATGATGGATAGTCATCTTAACATGTTCTCTCAATGTGACACTGCCAGAAAGGTAGGCATGATCCTTGGATGTAAAAATGGAGTAGAGGAGTTATATTACCTCTGTAATTAGCACTGGAGCAATAGCTGGCTGAAGCAAAAAATACTTAGTTTGGAACCAAAACTGATTCTCCCTGCCCCACCAAAATGAAACACTGGGCGGAAAAAATGGTCAAAACAAAATGTTTCTAAATGAAACTTTGATTCAAATTGACAATTCAATTGGAAAATGTAGATATAAAATGGTTCATTTCAACATTTTCAAAATAAAAGGTTGTGACATTTCCAAAATTTGTTTTCAGGGTTGTAAGGTTGGTGTGCGTGCGTGTGTGTGTGTGTTTGGGTTTTGTTTTTTACCCCAAAACTATTTGCAGAATTTGATTCATATTCAAATGTATTTTGGAGGGCACCAAAACTATTTTAATGCAAATTTACTATTCACTTAAAAAATTCCACCCAGCTACAATATTGAAGAGTTGACTTGATTACAGTCCATAAATAGGAAACAAACTTCCAGCCATTGAATCTTATTGTATCTGCTAGATTGAAGAGACTTTTAAATTTAAGCTAGGCAAATTCAGACTATAAATAAAGGGCAAATATTTAACAGTGAGGGTGATTACCAAGAATTGGGGTGGATTCTCCATCACTGGAAAATTTTAAATCAAGATGGGATGCTTTCCTAAAAGAGATTCTCTAGATAAAACTAATTCAGGAACTCCTATGACCTTTGTTATGTAGGAGGTCAGACTACAAGATCACAATCATCCCTTCTGGACATATAATTAGAGGTTGGTGAGTAACTGAAATTTTTGGTTCACTGACAGTTCCAAAAATCAAGTCAAGCCAAATCCAAAAGCTGCAAAAGAAAATTTGGCAAAAGAGGAAGTGGTGATAGCATCCTCCCTTATAATCTGCAACCTAGTGGTTATGGCACTCAACTAAGATGTGGAAGATGTAGGCTAAATTCCTCCTAGTGTAGAGAAGGGATTTTAACTATTTCGGTCTCCCAAATTGCAAGGATGGGCTATTCTGAGGCAAGTCTATTTCAGTCTCTCCTGTTGAAGCTGCTTTACTTTGTATAAATAATTAAATAGCCATTGGAACAGGGAATTTAACCCACACCTCTCACCTCCCAGTTGAATGCTCGAACTACTCGACTAAAGCTCATAAGGGACACTTTTTGTTTGTTTTGGCTGACACTATTCAATGAATGTGAATAGTTACAGGTCAACCAAAATTTTTTAGTGAATTAACTATTCAGCTGAAAATTTTTGCCCAGCTCTGCTTATAATAACCTATGAATCATTTATTTTTGTTATAGTAGTGCCCTAAGGACCCAACCAAGGATCAGAATCTCATTGTGATAAGTGCTGTACAGATGACAGGTATCTAGTCTCTCCTTCATAGTGCCCACAATTTTGGCTTATGTAAGATACACCAGATGGACAAGATATACAGAGGGAAGGGACAAGGGTTACAGGAGTAACTGAAATTATCAAGTTTTGTACAGTAATCAATATTCACAGCTTACTGACTTAACAGTTTATAAATAAGAATATAAATACTCAATTTGCAAGTCTCCACTGAAATGGAGAAGTAATAGAGGGCCTGCCCCAAAGAACCCTGTCACAGGGTGTGCTCTACTTGCTGCTGGAGATTCTTCTTCTAGCCACATCTGGGGATTAGCTCTGCCAGTCTGATGCCCCTTCCTGTGGTTGCTCATTCCATCCATCCATCTCCCTCTCTTGAAACTTAGCTATTCCTGCTTTGTGGCTTGGTCCAGGTCACTGAATTTTTCCCCTTTGGGTGGGAGGGTGGGGAATGCATGTAGCAAAGTGTCTCAGAACCCCCTGTCCTAGCCAGTCTTCCCTCTCACTGCCTCTTAATGGTGACACTTCCTCAGTGACGGGTGGAGAACCCAGGCCCACCCTCTGCACTAGATTCCAGCCCAGGGACCCTACCACAAGAAGTCAAAGTCTGTACAGTCCAAAACTTTCCAGCTGCATCCCTGGACTGCTACCTACCTTGCTTTCCCTTACCCTGAGATGATTGCATCCTGCCTCGCTATCTCTGTACCCCCTCTCCCCCACTACTGAGCTTTATACAGGTACCTTCTGTTCCTGTGCAGCTGAGCTTCATCTCTAATTAGGCCTCTTTCTCCAGGTGGAGCCTAGGCAGTTATTTGGCCCACCTAGTCACCTTAACCCCTTCAGGTCTTGTATTGGACACCCTATTACAGATGCTTTGAGGGCTAGCTACAACTACCATACCTGGATAGTCAGTGTTTAACCCACACAGTACACTGAATTTATTGGAAGGGGACTAGGAGAGTAGCCAGATCCAATCTCAAGCCTGCCTAAGGGCTGTGTTTGAAGAACAGTACATAAAAGAAGGCTTACTAATCGTGCCCAGCAAACTAGCCCTTGCTTACTTCTGGGAACAGAAACTCTGTGCTGTCAGAGGCTAGTGATTTTGAGCTAAAAGGTTTCACAGGACACAGACAAGAGAGCAAACAACATGCTAAAAGAATTGAGGAAGAGTGAGAGAAGGAAGCCGTTTCTTGTCACAGACCTCAGCAAATGTAATTGCCAGTGTGTAGCTTTATAAACAGGTAAACATGTGTCTATTTTGTACACAAATTCCCATAGAAAATGCCTTTCAGCAATTTTTCTTCCAATAGGAAGATGACTCAGTACAGAGACCTCAAATCAACTCCTTATCAACAAAAGGGCAATGCAACAGCCTCCCTTCTGTTCTCCTTGTATACCTAGAACTACCTTTATAAATTCTTGTGTTATGGCTATTGAACTTACTGCAAAAGGGGAAAAATGGTGTTACCCCTTTTGATCTGAACTGCTAGCCAAAGTCATAGGTTATTCCAGTTGGGAGGATAAATTGATAATAGAGTCTGATACCTTTGATGGAACCTTGTTTGTTTTCAAAGACCTGTTTCAAACAACAGGAAACAGTTTCCTTGCTCACATCAAACGTTTTTCAGCCAGTCATCCCCCTCCCCTCCAAAAAAAAGCACACTAGGTTTTTTTCTGCAGGGTTGTGCTACCAGCTGCTAGTTCAGGCTGTGTCTCACTTTCTGCTCCTTCTATCTTTCGGTGGGGTGGTCTACACTGGGAACTTACATCAGCATATCTCCATCTCTCAGGAGTGTGAAAAATCCACAGCCTTGCGAGAGGTAGCTATTCCAACCTAATTCCTGTGGTAGATAGCACTAGGTCAACAGAAGAATTCTGTCAACCTATCTACTGCCTTTTAGAGACATGAATTATCTAATGCTGACAGGAGAACCCCCTCCCATCAGCATAGTGTCTACACTGAAGCGCTACAAGATGAAAAAGGGCCTGGCTACACTTGCAGATGTAGAGCGCTGGGAGTTAAACAAGCCTTCGGAGACCGCAGCAGGGAAAATGCTGCCCTGTGTTTACACTGTCAGCTGCAAATGCACTGGCGTGGCCACATTAGCACCTCTTGCAATGCCACAAAGAGCAGTGCATTGTGATAGCTTTTCAAATGGGGTGGGTGGGATGAAGTGTGACAGAGTGTGTGTATGTGGGGGGGAGAGAGTGGGTTTTTGGGGTGCTGAGAGTGTGTCAGCATGCTGTCTTGTAAGTTCAGACATCAGCAGACTCTCTCCCCCCCCCCCCCGAACCTCTCACACACACACCCCCAAGCAGCATTCCACAGTAATAGTTGCTTTGTCCCAGGGCAAATAAGCATGCTGCCTGTCAGAAACGGAGCTTTGAAAGGGGATTCCTGCAGCCGATTCCAAAACAATGACAAGAGTGGCCACTTGACCTCAGGGGATTATGGCACATTTCCAGAGGTCAATCACAGCGCAGTAATGCAACACCTCGTTCACACTGATGCCCGGGCATTTCAGCTGGGGCACAGCAAACGTTATGCTTTTCGTGGAAGGGGATTACCAGGAGCGCTCCAGCTGCAGAGTCCAGGCGCTCTATACAGTGAACACATCGGGAGTTAGAGCACATTAAAGCAGCCCCAGCTCTAACTTGCAAGTGTAGCCAAGCCTAAACTGTGGCTAAAGTCTCAGGGTATGTCTACACTGGAAACTTCAAAGCACTGCCGCGGGAACGCTTTGAAGTGCAAATGTGGTCACGCGCGGGCACTGGGAGAGAGCTCTCTCAGCACTCCTGGTAATTCACCTCCATGAGGGGATTAGCTCTGAGTGCTGGGAGCATAGCTCCCAGTGCTTGGAGCCGGTCTACACTAGCACTTTAAAGCACTCAGACTTGCTGCGCTCAGGGGGATGATTTTTCACATCCCTGTGGCCTTGGCTACACTCGCAGATTCACAGCGCTGCTGCAGCAGCGCTGTGAAGCACGAGTGTAGTCGCGCCGTCAGCTATTTCCCTCGGAGAGGTGGAGTACTTGCAGCTCTGTGAGAGCTCTCTTGCAGCACTGCAAGTACTCCACCTCTCCGAGGGAAATAGCTTGCAGCGCTGCGAGAGAGCGTGCAGCGCTGCAGGCGTTGATTACACTGGCGCTTTACAGCGTTGCACTCGCTGCGCTCAGGGGGGGTGTTTTTTCACACCCCTGAGCGCAGCAAGTGCAGCGCTGTGAATTGCCAGTGTAGCCAAGGCCTGAGCCAGCAAGTTAGAGTACTATAAAATGTAAGGGTAGACAAGCCCTCCATTCAGTTACCTAGGCAATCCTGTTGACAGCAATAGAATTATACAGGGCAAAAATCTGGCATATTTACTAAAAACAGCAAAGTCAGGTGACTATATCAACAGTGGTAGAAAGTATATGCTGATTTTATAATGCTAATATGACAAAGCAGGAAAAGGATTTGTCCCACTACAATAAGGTAAAATGTTGCAGTCAGGTAAGTTATTAATTTTTACCATTTAAGGCCCCAATTGTGCACTGAATCACAGAGGGGCTGTTAAAACAGAGATGGCTATCAGATCAAACTTTAGTTTGTCCTCTTCGGTAAGTGGGGGGAAAAAAACTGGTTCAAACTGCCTATTCAGATTCAAAACTACTAAAATCTGTATTGACATTTTAGTCAGCACAACTCATTGAGAGACTTCTCATACATTTAAATAGTTTCAGGACATTCTAGCTTCCCTTTCATATTAATTATTCTTGTTTTCTCCTCAGTCAATAGTTATTTGGTTACGTCCCCCACGTACATTTAAATCAGGTGCAAACTACTTTTCGATCTCTCTCTCTCTCTCTATATATATATATATACACACACACACACACACACACACACACACACACACAGGGTTTCTAACAAATATTGCAGATAATTTACGGGCTAGTAACTGTATCCATAGCAAGTGAATAAAATCAAAATACCTATGTATTTCCAGGTGAAATCTCTGTAACTGACTGTTTTCTATAGCGACAGGAGGTCAGATTCTATGATTGGAAACAGAGAAAACCCCTAATCGTTTGAAAACCAACGTTTGTAGCAAAATATTTTGTATGAATCCCCATCTTCAGACATACGGAAATCTTTGCAACATGGTTACTTTTACCACCAGAATTTTTGTGATGCTGAATTTAATTTAAACATAGTAGGAAGTGAATCCTGTTAATGCTGATAACTCCTTTGGAAGAGGTTTTTAAATACCAGCAGCTATGGATATTCATTCTAAATAGGTTCTGTACCCCTCTAAGAATTTTAAACAGCTGAGCTCCATTTCTGTGTGTATTATTCTATTATGACACAAAAGTTAAATAAAAAAGGTTTAAGCATCAGTAGAAAAACAAAATCAATACAGACATGGCTCTTAGGATAATCCACTCATTTTCTTGGAAAAAATAAAGGGCTGAGACTTTGTTTCAAACAAGCCTCACAGATAATTGAAATGATTGCACTTTGTTCAGTGTTTTTGCCAAAATTCCCCCACCCCAGTTAAACTGGACAACCAGTGAATGCAAATGAATGACCTCCCTGACAAAAGTTGTACATACACATTTTAAGCAAGGCATATTTGTATGTGCTGAAATCACAGCAAACTACTTAATTGACAGAGGAAAGCCTTCACAATGCAGGATGGAGAAAGGAAAATGAATTTCACATTCAGCTGTTACCTATGTTCTTGTCTGACTGAAAAGTTGCTTAATCCCTTTTTGCTTAACTATAAAAGTTCTGCTGATGAAGCCTGTCTAAATGGCTAAAATTTACAAGACAACAATATATTGCAAATATGCTACAAAGAAATGCTGAATTCCTTTCAAGTCGGAACAGCAAGTGTGTACTGTGTTAAAGAAGAAACGAAGTTGAAAATGGAGGTCATTCTTGTGTTTGGTGAAGTGTTTCTTTTCTGGGATTTAAAGTGCAGTACAGAGAAGTCTGATTAATTGTGCTCTTGAAGTAGAGATAGAAATACAGTAGCCTGGACTTTGTTTTCCTTTCTCAATATTTAAGTTAACTGTTACCTTTCCTTTTTTCTGACTCTTAGTCCGTCTAGGGGCAGTGATGAGCTCCCAAAATCCTAACAACCAGTTCCCTAATGGGTCCTTGGTGGCACTTTGGCTGCAGCGGTGGGCCCCTTCACTCACTCTGGGTTTTCGGCAGCATTTCGGTGGCGGGTCCTTCACCCGGAGCAAGTGAAGACCCCCCACCCCCACCCTGCTGCCAAAGTGTTGCCGAAGACCCGGTAGGGAACCGCGCGGTGAGTACAAGCCCCACATTCCTGTCTTCCCCCCCCCACCTATCCAACCCCAACCCACTTCCTGCCCCCAACTGCCCCCCTCAGAACCCACAACCCATCAACACCCAGCTCCTTGTCCCCTGACCACCCCCTCCCGAGACTTCCCACCCTAACTGCCCTCCAGGACTCCACCCCTTACCCAACTCGCCCCGCTCCCTGTCCCCTGACTGCCCTGACCCCATCCACCACCACCCCGACAGACCCATGAAACTCGCACGCCTACCCAACCCCCCCCATTCCTGGTCCCCTGACCGTCCCCCCAGAACCTTTGCCCCCTCCAACCGCTCCCTGCCCCTTATCCAACTTCTCCTCCCAGCCCCGGTCCCCTTACCATACTGCTCAAAGTGGCAGGAGCTGCAGAGGTGCCCAGAGTGCTGGTGCCAGCGGCACGGTGCACTGTGGCTCTGCAAGGGGGGGGAGGTAGCGGGGGGGGGGAAGCAGGGGAGGGGCCAGGGGAGCCTCCCCACCTGGGAACTCAGGCGGGCCGGACAAGACGGTCTCGTGGGCCGGATGTGGCCTGTGGACCAAAGTTTGCCCACCCGGCAAATTTAGCAACCGGTTCTTGCAAACCGGCTCCAGCTCACCATTGTCTAGGGGTATTTTGTGATCAGTGCATTGTGTAGTATCTACAATATTTATATGTAGAGTTTATTCTAATGATCAATAAAGGAATGGTGTTGCTCTGTATGATCATAAATGCACGGCTTTATTAGCAACTCTTTAGGAATGCTTCATAATGTAAAACGATTGCACTGGTTTTCTATTGCCAAGTCATATTAATGTTACTTAAGTATTTACAGAACAATTACTTCCAGCACTAGAACATTTGCTTTCTCGGATCCAAAATATATGATCTAATTGAGGACTACCTTCAGTTTTTCTTGGGAAAAAACAAATACACATGATATTTGGGATATAGTAGAAGCCTTTGTGTGCTGACTGGCTGAAATTGGGAAATGCTGTAAAGGGACTGTGAAGTTGCAAGATGTGAGAAGTACATGCCATTATACCACATTATGTATTGAATGCATTCTTGCAATCTGATCCTACAAGTGTCTCCTTTTTAACATTTAAAAATCAAAAGAAAAAAAAAGTTTAAAAAGTGATGAATTAGGGGGGAAATTAAGCATGAAAAATGGAGTTCATGAACACACACATTCTAAAATATGTGGGTGGGTTTCTTTTTGAAGGACACTATCAAACTTCATGGCATATTCACACATTTGTCCTTTATCACAGAGTCTGCCTCAGGGGTGGCCTCTGTGGGTCCAAGAGCTTGGACTCCAGCCTGAGCTCAGAAGTCTACACAGCAAAGAAACAGCTCTGCAGCCCAAGCCCCATGAGCCTGAGTAGGCTGGCACAGGCCAGCAGTGGGTTTTTCTTTGTTGGGTAGCCATACCTACATATGAAAGAAGGCTCTGTGCTATTTTTGGTAATTGCATGTCACCAGTGACACCCCCTCCTTTTCTCTTTTTTGATTAGTCCAGGTAAAAAAAAGTAGATGTTCTTAGGGTCTAGGGCAGTGGTCGACAACCTGTAGCCCATCAGGGTAATTCACTGACGGGCCGCAAGACTGTTTGTTTACATCGACCGTCCTCAGGTACGGCTGCTCGCAGCTCCCAGTGGCCGCGGTTCACCATTCCCAGCCAATGGGAGCTGCGGGAAGCTACCTTTGTGTCTGCAACCATCTCAGCATTTCATTCCATTGCAGGGAAGGGTGAAAGATGGGGCCACCTTTGGACCACCTGGAGCATTTTGCATGGTTCCCTCTTAAATATCTCTTATGCTTTCATAAATGCTGCCTGTTCAAAATGGAATATAACTATGGTCACTCACGTACTCAGAAATGCAACCTTGGTAATTCATGTCATGTTGGGAATTTGTCTTTTAGGGTCTCAATCCTATCTGAAATTTCCATTGAAGTCAGAGGACTATTTAAAAAAAAATGGGACAGTCTTGCAGTCCTTAAACTAGCACCTCCTTAGGGAACTATAGAAAGTTAGTCAATTTCTTGAAGATCTTGAAATATTATAATAGGAAAAGGCAACTTTTATGCATTTTCTGTTTTCTCCTTTTCATAGTTTCCATGAGTATTACCCAAAATAAGTATGCAAATTGTGCATTATTTCCTCTTGCTTTGAATAAATGCTAAGCAAGAACACCACATAGATAGCTGGGAAAGCATGCCATCAATTATATGTGGCAGGAAGCCATTAATATAAAAGTGGGTCATTTCATGAAAACTGTGTCTTAAATAACACTGCGTTAGCCTATTAAAGAATATAAAGCAGCTATTCCATATGATTCTGTGTTTTAGGTTAATTCTTTAAATTAGTAGTGGCCATAAAATACTATCTCCAGGGACTTACTTTTAAATAGCTATATTTTTACTCTTGTTTTCTGAAGTCTATGAAGCATTTAATGTTATTTCAGTATCAATTTATACAAGCCCTCTCTATTAATTTGCAATAATTTTAAGGAATCTCTAATGGTCGGTATAAGACTAAGATATAATCTTGTGGGAAAATGAAAGCTCCTTTTTTCTCTTGCGTTGTGCTGACTCAAGGGACATTTGAGTCAGCACAATACATAGAATGAGGGCCTCAGATAATTTACTGTGAAGTCTAATATTAACATGAACTATTTTTCTATCTTTTTAGGATGCACAAATATAATGAGCTTTCAATAGGCAAAAACTGTTGGATTAGAGTTTGCCATGTTTATTAATTGAAATGTTTTGCAGTTTTTCAGAGAGCTGTTGTCAAAGACAGGATTCACAGGCAAATCACACTTAAAAGTGAGAAGTTTTTAGCTGATAAATGAAGGTTCAGAAACAAAGATATTTGTGCTTTGACTTCCTCTGCAGTTAATTATAAAGTAACACTCCAGGGATACATATAAACAAGTCAGCTACTTCTACATAGTGTAGACAGAGGCATGGGAAAGATTGCTTCATAATTCAAAGACTTAGGAATTCAGAGCTCCAACTCAGCAACACTCAGCTACTGTCACAATGGGTGCCCTGGAACTGGGAACCTGAGGAACTCAATTTAGCTTTGTTAACTTATTAATCTGTTTTCCGAGTTGTCAGAAAGATTTGGGGGGAAATCCTGGCTCCACTGACGTCCCAGGGCCTGTTCTGTATGGAAGAACAGACAGACAATATGGGGAATACTGTAGAGTTTTTCTTCCCCTTAGTCCCCAGGTTTTTAATAAGGAAAGAGCAACCATACCCTGTGTTATTAGCCCAGTCTGTTAGGGCAATAAGTGGAATTATTTTAAATGTAATCCTTCTAGAGCAGATGTCCCCCATTTGAAACATAATTTGTACCAATAAAAATATGTTTCATATTTTACCACTTCTGCCTCACTTTTTTAAATGTTGTGAAGAGGATAGATAGAAAGAACGATGAGTGAACAAATTGTGACTGAAAAGAAAACGACTTCCAAAAGGAACTATCTCCATAGGCAGTTTAATAGCCATGACAATTTCAAATAGAAAAATGAGCACAGGGGGCTAAATAGAGATCAATGAGAATGCCAGCACAGATCCAGATGCTGCTGCAAAAAGACAGATTTCTGAGTTCACCATCTGGAGTCTATTGCTGCCAAACGCATCTTGTCAGTGACCGCTGGTATCGGCTGTAAAGCTGGGGCACATTAACTAGGATGCAAAGGACTGCACAACAGTCACTTTTCTATATCAGAAGGCAAGCCTAACTGAAATTAACCACTTGTACCAATTTCATCTGTAGTAGGTCTGTCAGTCAGAAAATGGCATTCCATATGCAAAAGACAGACTTCAACGTTTGGAATAAGCATCTCCAAAATGCAATAATTTTCAGATGAATTACTGAATACTTTAAAAGTGCTAGCTGCTAGGGGCTCCCTGTTAAGCTATCAATAGCTATTTTTGGTATTCAAATCACACATCAGATACTAATGCCTTAGAACTTAAAGGCTGCCCTAAATAAAAGAGCAAAGGTAAACTACAGCACTCAATATGTCATCTGCCTTTCTGTTGCTGTTAGTATTCTCATTGCAAATAGCATGAAAATTAATCAATATGTAAGTTGTAATCAATCACCAAAAACAACCAAAGTGCAAAATGTCCATGTAATAGGCTACTCTATTGGTCCTATTCTATTAATACTGAGTTCTAGGTCCAGGAATCATACAGTAGTCATATTTAACTTTGCTTTTCAAATGTTTATCATATTTAGATGCCATAGTCAGGGATGAACAGAATAATAGTAAAGTCTGGTACTGAATTCTGAAAACATCCAGAGACAACAGCCTTCTCTTTTAATCTAATTGGAACTTCAGAATACACAGCAAGGGCTTGTTGCAGTGGTTTTAGAGGAAAATAAAGGGAAACGTAATCACTCACATGCCGTAAGCCTAGTTTTTTATTAAGGACTTAACAGAGTTTTTCATTTTATTCTCCTTCAGTGTCACATTGGCATCATCTAAAAGCAGATAGAAAATGGTGCTGTCATGAATATTCACAGGCATGCTGTGTGATTATTCACTGATACACAATGTGGAAAACAGCATGCAGCTAGCTCCTTGACACAACCACCTCTTTAGCAGAAGGTACTTGGTAAAGAGTGCTCTTCAGCAGCAAAACCCAGTTATTACTTTCACAGATTGTAAATTATGGACACGATTATGGTTTTGCCACAAGCTCTCCATAAGGGGCAGTATGTTCCTGCACTGACTCAGGGACAGGGTGTGCACTAGAATTTAACAGCCACACTCTGGTACCTGGTTTCTATATGTGGCCCAGATTGCTTCCTGCAGTGCGCCAGGTAGGCTGCACTGCATGGCACATTGGGTGGGGTGGAGCCCAGGCTCCCGCCACTCCTCACCCCTACTTGCCCACATGAATGGTAGGGGAAGTAGCACACCTGCAGAAGGTTCAATCCACCCAGTGCTGCTACCCCCGTGCATGGCAATGTAAGGTGATTCACAATTAAGCTCTACCCAAATAACTCGAGACTTCCAAACACTGTAGCTTTCTGAGGTACCTAAAGTTTGCTTAAACCAGCGTCTTATCTCCAGTATTAATATTTGTAAATGTACATGTGACTAGCTTACTTGAAGAATTTTCTTTGTAGTGGATTTGGATTATGATAATGTGTTGAAAAATATACATAATTAAATAATGCTATAATACGTATTAAATGCAATGAGATAAAGAGCAAGGCATACTAAACATTTTAAGACTTTAAAACTTTGATGTTAAAACTGAAAAATAATACACGCTAATATTTCAAGTAACTTTCATTGTATGTGTAGTGGGTTTAAACTATCCCCCAAATTGCATCACTGTTTGATGTTTTTTTTGTTTGATTGTTTGTTTTTATAAGATTTGTAGAACTCCACAGCTGTGCTACATTTTTATATTAAAAACTCTGGAAATGAAAAAGGTAAAACTGGTGCTATCTACAAAATACAAGTTTAATATTTCAAATTGTTATGATCATCTAGTCTGATATCTGGTGTAACCAGAGGTGGTCAGGAATTTTGACAATGTTTTTTTAAAATGCTATTTTGTTGAAACCCAACCTTTTTTCAGGCATGTCCCAGTTTTGATCAAACTTTCATCAGGAAATGTTTCTCAAGTCCATGATGGAATTTCTGGTTAAAATGAGAGCATACCACCCCCTTCGTCCCAATCCCACAATAGCCTCATTGTTAGGGCACGCACCTGGGATATGAGACACACAGGTTCAAGTCCTGGTCTCAGTCATACTGAGTAGATAGAGACCTATCTACTGTGTGTATTTAAACTATTGAAAGTCACCATTCTTTCTAGAATTTGTTTCTAAATGTATTGACAAACTGGGCACAATTACCTTCTTTTATGTGACTGAAAATGGCTGAAAATCTATAGTTTCTGTGTCTGAATCCCAATGAGTGGGTCTGGTATATAGGTATTGAAGCTACTTGGTAATTCACAGAGCTTCCTTGCATTATTTTATGCAATCCCTTAATATAATTTGAGCTTCCAGACATTCTAAGCTCTGTTGTCAACATCATGATGCTCAGTGTTCGGATATCCATCTTGAGATTATTTTGTCCTCCTAAGTAGAGTGGTGGCTTTCAATGGCTTAAATGCATACAGGCAGTAGCCAGTTTCACTAAGGATTTAAAATTTTCCTTCATTCTGAAATTTAGGAATGGTTCCTAAAGTAGCTTCCAATGGTCTTGTGTTAAAGACATTTTTGTGATCATGGGCGGAGGTCTGAATGAGTTGAACCTCCTATCTCAGGATCAGATCAAGTGGTTTTGAAATTCAGTGAATATTTTTCAGAGCTCTACCAATAATTCTGATGTTCCACATACATTAAAATTCCAGTAAGCAAAATCAACGGGTAACCTATGGCATATTGCACCTGATCACCGTCTTAATAGAGATTGGTGATTCTCTAGTGTGTTACACCAGTGAAGTAATTTGCCACAGCAGCACACTTGAAAAACGTTTTCCAAAGTTTGGTCCACATCAGCACTAAAATGGAACTGCATGTGAAAAAGGTAATCAAGTCATACAACTTTTTTTTCCAAAATGAGCTTAGTGCACCCACTACCTACTACTTTGTCGTCACAGCTACAGCCCTCCACAGACTAACCTGCACAGTTGGAATTTGGTTCTCCATATCAGTTCTAATAATGTTTAGGTTTGGCATATTGTGCTGTCAACTTAAAGCTCATTAAGCTGCTTGGTATAGTTTAGCTGTGCTAACAAGGACAGGGGCTTAGTTTTCTTGTGTGTGTCTATACTAATCAACTTCATTCTTGAAGGAAAAAACCAACGTTGTACAAAAGATTCTAGAATATAGCCACAATAGCTATTCCCTTATTTTGCAGATACTTTAAAATAAGCATTCTTCATCTTTTCAAATATAAAAATGATATAAAATTTACCCAAAGAGACTTAGAAGAAACTGACTTTGTTAACCAAGAAAATCAATTTATGAAGTAATACTACAGAACTCATCACAACTGAGTTGTATATTGTAAAACAGGGAAATTGATTTTTAACAATAAGTTATATAAGGCTGTCCTCAGCTCACATGTCATCTCACAGGTGTCAAAGTCACAGAAAAGTTGAATCAAAAATCTTCTGCCAGAAAATATACAAAACAGCTATATTTAAAACACACACACACACACACACACACACACACACACCCATGTATCAGGCAGGGTGAGCGTGAGAGGAAAACAAAATCTAAAATAATCTGAAAAGCAGAATCGATCCAAAGTATTTTTAAAGAATGAGACTGTTTAGGATAAGTCATTTGAAAAAGATAAGTTACTTACCCTACAATAACTGTGGTTCTATGAGATATTGTAGTCAGTGTGGATTCCACCATAGGTGAGCACATGCCTCATGAAGATGAGATCTGAGTCTTTTTGAACAACAGTGTCAAGTGGGGTTGTGTATGTCCCCTGAGCTCCTTGCACTCCTGTGTGAGGGCACAAAAGGCAGAGCAGCTGCAACCCTCCCTCAGCTACCTCACAATTTGAAGCTCATGTTGCTGAGCGCTCAAAGTAGGAATGGAAGCCAGGCCATGGGATCCGCACTGAGTAAGGCATCATGAAGAAACAGTTACTGTATGGAAATAACTGTTCTTTCTTCGTATGTGGATCCCATTATAGGTGATTGGCAAGCAGTATCCTATGACGGAAATGAGATGTTTCAGATGCATTAGTCAAATTATGATTGAAGCACTGCTCTCACAAACTTGGCACCTGATCAAGTTGCTAAGTCAAGGTCATAATGTTTGACAAAGGTCAGTGGATTATTCAATGTTCCTGCTTGCAGATCTCAGATATTGGCACATTCCTGAAGTAGGTACAAGAATCAGAGGGGTAGCCGTGTTAGTCTGAATCTGTAAAAAGCAACAGAGGGTCCTATGGCACCTTAGAGACTAACAGAAGTACTGGGAGCATAAGCTTTCGTGGGTGAGAACCTCACTTCTTCAGATGCAAGTAATGGAAATCTCCAGAGGCAGGTATATATCAGTGTGGAGATAACGAGGTTAGTTCAATCAGGGAGGGTGTGGTGATCTGCTAGCAGTTGAGGTGTGAACACCAAGGGAGGAGAAACTGTTTCTGTAGTTGGATAGCCATTCACAGTCTTTGTTTAATCCTGATCTGATGGTGTCACATTTGCAAATGAACTGGAGCTCAGCAGTTTCTCTTTGGAGTCTGGTCCTGAAGTTTTTTTGCTGTAAGATGGCTACCTTTACATCTGCTATTGTGTGGCCAGGGAGGTTGAAGTGTTCTCCTACAGGTTTTTGTATATTCCCATTCCTGATATCTGACTTGTGTCCATTTATCCTCTTGCGTAGTGACTGTCCAGTTTGGCCAATGTACATAGCAGAGGGGCATTGCTGGCATATGATGGCATATATAACATTGCTGGACGAGCCGGTGATGTTGTAGCTGATCTGGTTAGGTCCAGTGATGGTGTTGCTGGTGTAGATATGTGGGCAGAGTTGGCATCGAGGTTTGTTGCATGGGTTGGTTCCTGAGTTAGAGTTGTTATGGTGCGGTGCGTGGTTGCTGGTGAGAATATGCTTAAGGTTGGCAGGTTGTCTATGGGCGAGGACTGGCCTGCCTCCCAAGGTCTGTGAAAGTGAGGGATCATTGTCCAGGATGGGTTGTAGATCACTGATGATGCGTTGGAGAGGTTTAAGCTGAGGACTGTAGGTGATGGCCAATGGAGTTCTGTTGGTTTCTCTTCTGGGCCTGTCTTGTAGCAGGAGGCTTCTGGGTACACGTCTGGCTCTGTTGATTTGTTTCTTTATTTCCTTGTGTGGGTATCATAGTTTTGAGAATGCTTGGTGAAGATCTTGTAGGTGTTGGTCTCTGTCTGAGGGGTTGGAGCAGATGCGGTTGTACCTCAGTACTTGGCTGTAGACGATGGATCGTGTGGTGTGACCGGGGTGGAAGCTGGAGGCATGAAGGTAGGCATAGCGGTCGGTGGGTTTTCGGTATAGGGTGGTGTTAATGTGGCCATCGCTTATTTGTATGGTGGTGTCCAGGAAGTGGACCTCCCGTGTAGATTGGTCCAGGCTGAGGTTGATGGTGGGGTGGAAGCTGTTGAAAGCATGATGGAATTCTTCCAGGGTCTCCTTCAATGGGTCCAGATGATGAAGATGTCATCAATATAGCGTAGGTAGAGAAGGGGCATGAGTGGACGAGAGCTGAGGAAGCATTGTTCCAGGTCAGCCATAAAAATGTTGGCATATTGTGGGGCCATGCGGGTGCCCATAGTGGTGCCACTGGTCTGGAGGTATATATGGTCACCAAATTTGAAATAATTGTGCGTGAGGATAAAGTCACAGAGCTCAGCAATAAGTTGTGCTGTGTCATCATCAGGGATACTGTTCCTGACAGCTTGTATTCCATTTGTATGTGGGATGTTTGTGTAGAGAGCCTCTACATCCATGGTGGCTAGGATGGTGTTTTCTGGGAGGTCACCAATGCATTGTAGTTTTCTCAGGAAATCTGTGGTGTCACGGAGAGAGCTGGGAGTGCTGGTGGCGTAGGGTCTGAGTAGGGAGTCCACATATCCAGACAGTCCTTCAGTGAGAGTGCCAATGCCCGAGATGATGGGGTGTCCAGGATTTCCAGGTTTGTGGATCTTAGGTAGTAGATAGAATAACCCCGGTCGGGGCTCTAAGGGTATGTTGATTTGTTCCTGTGTTAGTGTAGGGAGTGTCCTGAGTAGATGGTGCAGTTTCTTAGTGTATTCCTCAGTGGGATCTGAGGAAAGTGGCCTGTAGAATTTGGTATTGGAGAGTTGTCTGGCAGCCTCCTTCTGGTAGTCAGACCTGTTCATGATGACAACAGCGCCTCCTTTATCAGCCTCTTTGATGATAATGTCAGGGTGGTTTCTGAGGCTGTGGATGGCATTGCATTCTGCACGACTTAGGTTATGAGGCAAGCGATGTTTTTCCACAATTTCTGCCTGTGCACGTCGGCGGAAGCATTCTATGTATAGGTCCAGACTGTCATTTCGACCCTCAGGAGGAGTCCATGTGGAGTAGTTCTTCCTGTGTTGTTGGTGGGAGGGTATCTGTGTATCAGTGCGCTGTTCAGTGTTATCATGAAAGTATTCTTTGAGTCGGAGGCGGCGAAAGTAGGCTTCCAGATCACCACAGAACTGTATCATGTACAAGAAGTTGCTTATGCTGTCGTAGAGTGAAGTTAGTGAGTCATCTGATCAATGGAAGGAAATATATCACATGATCCACTCAGATTTTCTGAGCTTTAGGAGGAAGATGTTGAGAGCCCATGTGGGAATTGGAGCTTTTAACTGGCAGATAAATATATAGAAGCCTTTCGAGGAACTTGGATATCATTGGGTGTGAAGACCTGGCATGACTAAACCAGAGAGTGACACAGCTATTGCTCCAATGTGGAGCATAAGAGAGCTAAATGCTAGGCCAACATGTTTCAAGTGAAGCATGTAGTCAAGTCATGACAACTCCTGGGCTGGGTGCGGTATCTGCCTGTGATTTTGGGATTATATGTCCAGATAAGCTGGAAGATGGAGAGGATGCTGACTGGACATGTGCAGTAGGTCTGATAGTCAAAATTTCCCCAAACACTAAAGAGCTATGAGGATTATTCTGGCCTTGTTCCATCTGATTTTTGGATATCACTAGATCTGACTGCCCTAAAACAAAATAAAATTTTCAAATCTCAGGTTTCTCTATTCAGTACTAGGACCAAACAGACTTTGAAAAAAAAAGAGACCAGCCCACTTCAGAGTAGCCAATAACTCAGTGCATAGGTCACTCAATGATTGTTCTCCCACTAGGTTTTTAAAATTGAACAGCTCAGGATTATACAACATGAAGACTGATTTTGTTTATTTTAGCACCAAGAGGAGTAGAGAAAGTAATGAGCCCATAGATATGTAATACAGGAAAGCTCCTCAAACAGTAAAACTTACAAGCTTTAAAAAAGTACTGGGTGAGGATCCTGCAAAAGGTAGGGGGTCAGTATGGAAGGGATATACAAGACCTAGTGGCCCCTCATGTTTCAGGGCATAAGCCAGCTTCTAACATTGGGAGTTAGGAGGAAACTTTTCTTTCCCCATAACTGCTTGCTATTGGGTTTCTTACATTTTCCTCTGAAACACCTGGTCCTGGCCACTGTCACTGACAAGGTACTGACAAGACGAACCACTAATCTGATCTAGGACGGCATTTCTAATGTTCCTGTTAGCGTGAGGTTCTTTAGATAGTGCATAGTATAATATTTGTACCTTGTCATTAGCATTATACATGTTAATCAAATCTCCCTCCTTGCTAAAAAAAAAAAAAAAAAAAAAAAAAAAAAAAAGTGCACTTCTCAATTCTACCACCAAGCTAGTTTTGTAAGGAAACAAATATCTGGCCATTTTTTTAAAATGGTTGTAAGAAAACAAAATTCCTAATTTAAATCTGTTCTTCCGTAAATGAGAACCCTAATAATGTATTATGCCCATTACATTTCCTCTTCATGGAGCTTGAACAGGTTCTTGTTTGTTAGCTTCACATAACTATAAGCTGTGTGAGTAGGGACCTTTTCATTAACTTCATTTTCAGAATGAACAGTCAGTTCCACCAACTTTGTCTTATAAAACAATCCTAATCCCCAAATAAACCTTGCTGCCCTCCTCTATATATTGTCTAATGTTTGAATATCATGTTTAAACTTGGAGCCCAGAATTGATACAGCATGACTGGGGCTGGGTGTTTTGTCATCTTCAACAGAAAAATTTAGAATGAATTTTCAGAACTAGATCAGTATGTTTGTTGTCAAATCTCAAAAATCATTCATGATTCAGTAAAGTGTGGACATTTTCTGTGTCATCTGTAATTTTGGCATCTGCAAAACAGTATTGTGAACCTTAATGGAGGACCTGCAAAACATTTTTTGACTTTGGGCAACTTTTAACTAATAGTCTCCCCCTTCAGAAATGAATAGCTAGATAGCATCCTTCACAGTAACTGTCCCCAGTATTGCTTTAGACAAATATCACAAATCTCTTAACTAAGAGCAAATAGAGGAAGGCTGAAATTAATTGTTGCTGAGAAGGGAGAAAAGAGATTTTGGAGAAGATGAAAAACTGATGAGACAGATAACTGAGTCTGTTCTAAATTATAGGAGTGGCAAAAGAGAAGGGTTTTTAAACAAAAAATATTAGTAAGATTATGGGTACGTCTCTATTGCACACTCCTTACAGCAGTATGTAAATTACATACACTGCATGACCCTCTAGCATAGGTATAAATAGCAGTGTAAAGCATATACCTTACATAGCTCTCTGCAGGCCCAACTGGTGCACACACCCCATCTACACTGCTACTTTTAGCTGTGTAGTATCCCACTGCCTCCCCATGCCAGAGTGTTCCTGTGGCCATGGAAAAGCGGGGAAAGGCTCCATCTGCTTCCCCACTACTGGAGTCTTTCCTCTTTTCCCCAATACAGTTAAAGGCTCCAGCAGCAGGGAAAGGCTGCCAGGGGAGACCTGCCAGAGTCTTCCCCTGATGTCTCCCTCCTGCCAGACCCTTTCATTGACAGGTGTAGCTACACTGCAGCCTGCTTTTCACTGGGGCATTTAACTACACATCACACTGCTGGTAGCAGCACGTAGGGTTAGTGTAGATGTATCTTATATAAAGGGACTGATAGCAAGTTCATAGAAGATGAGTGGAAGGAGGGAGCGAAGATGTGAGTATAATAGAGACAAGGCAATAAGACTATTAGATTCTTCATAAAAACTTAGATACCATGTTGATGTACACAGTATAAGAACCTAGGAGCAAGAGACTGAAGGGACAGGTTAGAAGAGAATGACAGTGATTTCTGAGATTGGGACGAAATGAAGGCATGACAAACTGGAGTTGGGTAAGAGGAAAAGAGACTAATGGGGAGATGGCCAGTATATAGTTAAGAGGTTACATAACTTTTACTGCCCACCAGTCCAGCCCTCAGAGGAAAGTCTACAGGCTGGGAAAAAGTAGGAGAGTTACCATGTGCAGGTATTACACTGCTCGACAGCCAAAATGCTTCCAAAATAGATGTAATCAAACTTTATTAATTCTGGGTCACGGAGAACAAAAATGATGCTTAAAATTGTTGATTGGCTCTAGTTTTCAAGATATGCTATTGGGTCAGTATATATGATCCTTGACCTGGGAATGGCAGAGGATAAGTGAGTTATAAAGGGAAGGGATCTCAATTTAAACCAGAAATGACTAAAATACATCTTTGACTGGATCTATGAATAAATCTATGACTGGGTTTGGACATTACTTGCTTTTTAGGCAAAACAATGAATGATGCAATCTGAAGCTGGTATTGCATCATACATGATATGAATTGCATCATGTTATTCCTAGAAGTCATGGATGATGCAATCATAACAAAGCTTACATCACTCTGCTGAACAAATTGCCCTATATCAGCTCTAGAAATCCTACAGTGTCGTGCTCTTATTTGTCAGTATTTGATTTTGCAAAGGGATACATTTCTGTTTAGCCAAAGTGAGCAGAGATGCCTCGTACTTGTGTGAACAGTGCAGAAAACTTCTGCTACGTTTGTGGTGAAGTGACTTTTGCATCACAAAAGCTCAGTATAGTCACTATGGTTAAGAAAGCCTATCACCTTTATTTTGGCTGAAAAATTGGAGATCAGGACAAGAGGTGGGCCCCACATATATGCTGCAACACTTGTGCAACAAATCTTCACCAGTGGTTGAACAGGAAAAGGAAATCTATGCCTTTTGCAGTGCCAATGATTTGGAGAGAGCCAACAGATCATAGCAGCAATTGTTACTTCTGCATGGTGCCTCCAGTTGGGAAAGGTGTGTCAAAGAAGAAAAAAAGTGGACTGTGCATTATCCAAACATTCCATCAGCTATATGCCCAGTACCCCACAGAGAAGGACTGCCGGTTCCTGTTGCACCAGAATCATTCTCACTTGAGTCAGATGAGGAAGAGGAAGAGGATGAAACTTCTGGTCCTGAACCATCAATGTCACAGGACCCACATTTTCTCCCATCCTCCTCCTCTGAACCACACCTCATAACACAAGGTGAACTGAATGACCTGGTCAGGGATTTGGAACTACCCAAGAGTAAGGCAGAGCTGTTGGGCTCCAGACTACAGCAGTGGAATCTCCTGGCAGGTGATATTAGGGTTTCCATGTTCCGTGACCGTCAAAAGGATCTTGTCCCATTCTTCTGCATGGAAGGTGATCTTGTAGCCTTCAACAACATCGATGGTGTGATGCTAGTCCTCAACATCGTTCACGATCCAGATGAGTGGAGACTGTTCATTGATTCATCGAAGACGAGTCTTAAAGCTGTTTTACTGCATAATGGCAATGTTTTGTCATCAATTCCAGTTGGTCATGCAGTCCATATGAAGGAAACCTATGACAACATGAAACAACTTTTGAGGTGCATAAACTATGACCAACATCAGTGGCAGCTTTGTTGCTCTTTTGCTTGGTCTGCAGACTGGATACACAAAGTACTGCTGTTTTCTCTGTGAATGGGATAGTCGTGCAAGAGATTCCCACTACATCAAGAAAGATTGGCCACTCCGACAGTCACTGGAGCCTGGGAGGAAAAGTGTTCAGCATCCACCACTTGTTGAATCAAGGAAGATTTTGTTACCACCCTTACACATCAAGCTGGGTCTGATGAAGGAAGGAGTCTTTGTTGGTCCTCAGATTCGTGAACTTCTTCGAGATGATGCATTTGACCATGCACTGCGTGGCAAGGAAAAAATGGCATGGAAAGCCTTCCAGTTAGTGGCAATAAATTTTCTCGGAAACAACAAGGCAGACAACTACAGGTTGTTGGTGGAAAACCTCCTCAAGGCATACAAAAGCCTTGGTTGCAACATGTCAGTAAAGATACATTTTTTGCACTCTTATCTAGATTTTTTTCCACCGAACTGCGGAGCAGTGAGCGACGAGCACGGCGAGCGATTTCACCAGGACATTGCAACAATGGAGAAACGCTATCAGGGCAAATGGTGCCCATCAGTGCTTGCAGACTATTGCTGGACAGTGACAAGAGATGCTCCATTTAATGAATACAAGAGAGAAGCCAAGAAGCACTGAGTAGACACTGAATAGGACTAAACTATGTACATAATAGTTTGCCCCTTTTGTTTCATAATACATTTTATTTATATAACCCTTTTGCTGGTTTTTAAAGTGTTACATAAACAGGACAGGTGAAATATCATCATGTAAAGCAACCATAAACACATGAAAAGACCTAGGTTTACAATTTATGATTAAAACTCTACTATCTACACAATATACATAGCCATAAAATGTAAAAACTTAAATATCTTAGAAACAGTAGCCAGTTGTTTTAATTGTCATATTTGACTTCAGCACATCAAAATACATAATAAATAGCACATTTTATCTCTGAAGCAGACGACTTCTCAAAAATTGTAGACCAGTGTTATCTGAAGAATGTGAAAGGGAATCCAAGATCTTTATAGAACCAAGGTTTGTTCCTTCCTGGTCTGTTTTTACTTCATTTCTGCATGGGCTCAAACAATAGAAGCAAATTAATTCCTTAACTAGCTGAACTGTGCCCAAATAAATTTGTTAGTCTCTAAGGTGCCACAAGTACTTCTTGTTGTTTTAGCTGAACTGTGTAAACAAACATAACAATGAAAGATTTGGCAACCTTGTTATAAAGAACTAGAAGGAAATCAGGAGGCAATCCAGGAGATAATCCAAACTGTAAGTGAATTAATGTTGAAATTTTTGAACACAGCTTTAGCCAATCAATATTTGACCACAGAAAAATGTTTGGTCTGACTCTGACAGATTTGTCCATGAGAATAAAAACTAAACATTATAGAAATTTTCTCTCAGGTTAGTATGCCCTGTATGGAAATAGTTAATGTTTTCTGAGATCGATGTTAAAATTCCCCACTGAATAGTGTGGCCATGTACAAAAGTTGGATCCATCTGACCTTACATTTGTTCCAGCTTTTCTTCTTCTGCTAAATAGAACACTAAAAATGAAAATAGCTGTTTACATTGTTACACACTGTTTAATAATCACTAAAGTCGAAGTGTATATTTAGTTTTTGTTTTTTTAAAACACAAAGCATTTGGCTTGAGTTTTAAACAAGTTAAAGCTTGTCAAAATTTGTGGGGAGGGGAAACAGAAAAAGCGTTGAAGTTTTCAGAGTCTTCTGCCTGTTTTTTGACTAACTATAAGGTGGTTGAAAATTTTCAAATGTCAAAGTTTGACTTTTTGAAAAAACTCATAAGTTTTCACCTTTTTTGATTTGCTGTATCTATTAGGTAAATAACTGCACGCACAAGGGGTACTAGCAAATAGGGAAACTGCATGAGCAAATGACTAATTAGCTCAGGTCAAACCACCATGTTTTGCCTGGTAATTGTGTGTATGCATTAACCAAACAGTTTGAACAACTTAACTTGTGGCCTATTCAAATTATTTAATTTTAGAAAGAAAAGCAAAATGCAAAGAGGCTGCCAGGATGCTATTAAACCTTCACACTGCCTGTTTTATTATTCAGTAAAACACAGTCATAGCAATGGTTATAAATAAATGTATTTGGCTCAATTATAAATTAAAATGTAGATATTTAAAGTAATGGGATTTAATTGTGAAGTGCTAACAATGCACTGTTAAAATAACAGAATGTCATTTTAATGTCTACTTACAAATGTTTAATTACAGTAGAATTCCTTCGAATACACTTGTAGCATCCATATCACTATGAAATTAATTCAGTTTGACAAGTATCACTGCAAACACCTGATGAATTCGTAATTAAGTGTGTTAACCACATAAACTCCCCCAGCATTCTGGAATAGCCTTCTGTCAGTTGATTTTGAAGAAATACACCTGTTTATACAGAGTTTAATATTCAAATAGGATCAGAGCTGATATTTGTGTAAAATCACTGTGGGTGAAGAACATATTAGTGTATGTATGAAATTGTCATATGCATTACATGCAGTGATTTTTAGGAGCTGTGTAGTGACTATAAAGGATAGACAAAGATAAAAGCAACAAGAATCCTCATACAAAAACTGCAATAAAATGAACCTAAGCTGCTGATTACGTTTAAAAAAAAATTGATCACTTTAAAAAAAAATATGGCACACAGCAAAAATGGATTGAGTTATGCACATATTGTGCACTGACCCTAAGCTGTGGCAAGCATTCTGCATAGAAATAAAGTTTCAACTAATTATTTCTTGGCTCACTAAAAATATTCTAGAATGTGAAGTCACAAAATGCAGGAGTGTTATTATAAGCCATGCAATGCATAGTGTTTGATGTCACAGAATACTGTATTGTAATACTATGGAGAAGACAGATAAGACTATATACATGTTGGAAGCCCATCCATTGCCAGGTATTCTAGTGTGTACCTTAGATCATGAACTCTTCACAACACTGACCATCCTTAAGTGTTTGGAAAGTGCATAGCACATACTGGGTTCTATAAAAAGAGGACAATCTAGGAAATACCATGAGTATTTCATATAGTCAAAACATTTTTTAAAAGTTAAGTCAAATTCCATGCTGAATGCTTCCCCACTGCCTGAGGAGAGCAGTGACTGGAGCAGGATTCAGCACAAATATTTGGGCTAAACTCATTTTCAATTTCCTTCTCCAGTTCACTTATTTTTTTAATGCTTATGTGTAATTTCTCACCGCAAGCAATATGAAATGGTAAAATACCCCCGAGCGCTGTCATGGCAAGCTATTTTTTACTGCATCATTTTCAAGAAAATATGGCACTTCCATCTTAGCATGCCACTAATGAAAGAAAAACCTATTCCTCTGGAAGAAAAAAGCCATCATTTAATTAGCCTAACCATTATAATAGGACAAGCTATGAACAATCTTTGCCAAGTCTTTTCTGCAAGTTTCCCAGGCCACTTCATTTCACTGGGGCCTTGTGCAACATTCTATGCCCTGGCTTTCCTTCTAGGCAGTAGCCAAAAGACCTCTCTTTTTGTTGTGATTGCCTAGAAGGGAGGTCAGGGTAAACCCTTTACTGTCACTTACCCATGACATGTCAGTCTATGTGGATTTAAGTACTCTGTATACTTAACTATGTGAGAAGAAGACTTAAATACAGATTAGATGTTGTATGCATCAATTAAACTAACAAGGGGGCCATTTAGGGATCTGGGGCAAAAATCTGTCTGGGGATTGATCCTGCTTTGAGCAGGGGGTGGGACTAGATGACCTCCTGAGGTCCCTTCCAACCCTGATATTCTAAAGTATTATACAGAAATAGGATGAACAGATTCTGCAAGCCTTCACAAGGTAGCTGCAACTGAAAGGCTTGGAGGTGTTGTGGGTAAAACGTTCTGCCTACCCAACTAAAGTGCTAAAAAGTGGTTCATTGTGTGTTCCACTATGCAAACATTAGTGTACTTTTAGTCAGCTGTAAACAGCTAGATCTCTATATCCCCTAACTCTCGCTCATACCATAACTGCAACACCTATGTTTTGTCCATGCTTAACTGCCACATTCATTTGCATAAGATTTGAAAAATGTGAATTGATAAAACAGAATGTCAGTTAATAATTTATCAGCCAATACTCTAACATTACATTTACCTTTTACTATGTCAGATTTAAAACGGATATGAATCACAAAAAAGGGGGAAAATGAACTGGCTATACAAGTAGCTTGTCAGAATTGTTTGCATATTCTATATCAAAGACATTTGTTAAAAGCAAGATAGAGAAACATCAGAGCAGAGTGATAGTCTAGATTTATTTTTAAACTTTCAGCCAGCTCAAATTTATAATGTCTCAATTAATATGAAAAATTGCAGAGAATTATCTATACACAGTAACAATACATATGGTCCCTTATTGCCAGTGACTAGCCAGTACTTAACGAAAATTCCTCATTAAATGTGTTTTGTATTTTAATTCCAAAGACCAAACTTATGAAAAACTATATATTTTGTGTCAGACTCCTTCACTAGTCTTTAGTGATGTACAAGTTGTTGAGAGAATGAAATTTATGTTTGTTCCATTAATTTTGATAAAAAGAGTTATTAGGATACATAGCTGAATTGTCAGCTTGTATACAAAGTGATCCCGGAGTCAGCCAGGATTTGTTCAGTTCAAACAAAGGCTAATGTTATACAGTTACAGTCCTGAATATTTTATTTGATCTTTAGTGACCTCGTTGTAGACTGACGACTCTCAGTAGGTTGATACAGCAAATGATTTGCTGCATTCAGTGTTTGTATGATGACAAAATTAGTTCCATTAGGTTCATTCATTCCAGATTAAACATTTGTTCTACCCATTTGTATTCATCCAACATTAACACAAGAGCTTTTTGAAGTCTGAACCACGTATGGTTTGCTGTGACATATTTAAAGTGTTTCATCTATGTGTTCTAGACAATAGTTACCTGGATTTAACCCTTGTGTACACTGGGATTTCAGCCACTACTGTAGTTGCACTGTGCAACTGTTTAGTGTAGGCACAACTTACACTAGTGCTTCATGTCCAGACAAATAAAACCAGGTGAACACCACCAATGCAAATTGAGTCTACACTAGGGAGTTACATTAATGCAGCTAAACCACCAACTGAAACCCCAATGTAAACAAGGCCTTAGTTTCAGCTACTAGCCAGATGCTTTAGCCTGAAGCAACTATTGTAAGTGTTAGCACTTCCAGATTGCCAGCCAGAGAGGAGTGTTGCATAGCAGTTACATACGAAATCTAGAAGGAATTTGGACTCCAGGGTTATTTTCCCAACTGAGCCATTGACTTCGTGTTACATAAATCAGCTAATCTTTGCACTTTTTACCCACCCATTAGAATACTTACCTTCAAAAGCACTGTAAGAATTAGGATCTTAGATTGCTTTACAAAAACTTAGTAGTGATTTCCTAACTGGCCCATTCTACCTTTCTGCTAGAGCAGGAGACACTCACTTCCCCAATGATTCCTGGAATTGCCAAAGAACCTTACCTCCATGCTGCCAACATCATGGTCAATAGCTCTGAATCCATAAGCTGAGTCCTTCATTATCCAAGACTATCAGGAGGTTAAAAATGGGTTGAGGAATCTCTCCAGGTGGAGTTTGACCTGGGAGACTACCACCAACTCCCCCAGCAAAAGTGGAGGCAACACCAAGCACAGCAGCCTTCCAACACAAATGTCATAACTGAACTCTATTTTCTTCTGCTTTGACTCTGAATTTTCTCTCCTTTCTGCACCATAATTGGATCCAACTTTCTTCCCATCCTCCTCCCTCATAATTTATCTGCTGCAGCCACACTCTGCCTTCTCTATATCCCTCCATTCTCTCTTCCTTTCCCTCTCTTAATATTTCCTTCCTTCCTTCCCCTACCCCTACTCTTATTAACTCATCTTTTTCACCTTCCATCCTCACCAGTGATATTATCTATAAAAGTAAGAAGACATAATGAAATGAATTTAAAAGAGCTGAGACCATCCAGACCTATCTCGACAACTCCGGCACATTGCTGTGTTGTATGGCATTCCTTCCCCTACCAACCGCCATTCACCTATCTTGTCTGTTTAGTTTGTAAATTTCTCCAGGGCAGTGACTGTTTTTACTACATGTTTATACAGCCATAGGGTTCTCGCCTTATTTGGGGACTCTAGGTACTATATCTACAATAATGTGTGTGATACCCCAACTATTAGTTAGACACACACCTGTAGGGGAATTATGGATAAAGGATATGGCCAAGACCTCTTGTGGGTTCCAACTCTGCCTCCTAGAGCAGCTCAGGTTGGACCAAATCCTCATGCACTAGTGTCAGGTGGCACTCTGAGTCCATCAAGCCAGTTACTCCTCCTCCTCCCACCATCCTTTGAGGACTCTGGACACTGTGGTCTTGGAATAAAATTCTCAAACACTCCTGAATGACATAGAAACTTAAGTCCCACTGACTTCCAGTGACACAGATTCCTAACTGTGGAAGTCATTTTAGAAAATGGGATTTAATCAGTTTAGAACATTTTTACCCTTGGCCTTTTTCTTCCTTATGGCTTCAGGTTTGACCTTCTCTTTCCCTTTGGACTGGCCTTATATTTTGTTCATACTTAACTATTTTAATCTTTGCCTTAATTTTAATCTTACCCTCTCTCTTCTCCATAGCTTTAGTTCAATACTTTTTCTTCTCATCTTTGACATTTTGTTTTTGCTGAATTGGATATAGCCCACTAGCCTTACTATGGAAAGAATTGTGAACCAAAACTGTAAAATACACCTTGTTCACTATCATATGAAAGACACATGGGGCAGTTTAGGCCCTCAAAGGGATACAAATGAACTAACATCTGCTTTGAAAGGTAAGTTGAGAAAAAACAACATAACCTTGAGCTCTTGGATTCATAACCTCAAAATAGAGCAGAATGTTGTCACAGAAATGAGATGCATAAAGCAAAAAATTGTGAGCATAATAAGCCTTGAGGACAGCAGGCAGGCATCACAGCTCAGTGTCACCTTTCCTGATGCAATCTGTAAATATATGGGAAGATCAAGTTCTCAGGCACAAAGTGCAAAATTTGGGGCATGAGAGGATGTACTGGAAACACTTTTGCCTGAGGTACTATAGATGTAAAAGCGTTTGTCTCTTCACATTACATGCTCTAAAATGAGCTGAGCCATCTCTCTCTAAATTGCAGTGGCAATGGACTAGTCAGCTTGTCTTTGAAGGCACCACTAGGCAAAAAGGATTTGGATACTGTGTATTGCACAAAACCATAAACATTTCACCTTCAATTTATAGCAATGACGAAGTACAGGCAGGATCAATCTAGAACATTGCATCTGTGATACACTCACCCTCCCTTACTCTCAACAGTGTTTGGGTGTGAGAGAGAGCAAATCAGAAGCATCTTTACTGGAACAGTTAAGCTTTTGCTATATTTTCTGTTATATTAAATTACATGACAAAGCCGAAGCCGGCTAACTTGACCTTATGTTGTGTCTGAAAGTCACTCACTAGCTTGAGTTACTTCACACACACTATTAAACACTGAGCAAAAATGCCTGTCTTTTCTCCATTTGGAAATTGGGACTATTAATACCTGAAGAATCGCTTTACCTAACAGGGGTATTTTTAAGATAGATTAATATGTAAGCAGAGTCAGGATGAGCTCTACCCTGACATCTGGTGGTGAATTATGCCGAGTGTGGAAAAGAACTCCAGGGGCTGATCTTGTTTGCATAGGCTCACCCACCTGCCTGGCATGAGACAACAGCAACTGATAGTGGTTACTTTGGATGGGGTGGGATCCCCAGTTTCTCTGTTATTGGGGCAGGAGGAATAAAGTGTTGTTACCCTGATTATGTAAATCAAGGACAATGAAACTGTTTTATGACAGAGTGTCTCACCATCACCTAAGTAGCACTCGCTAGACAAGGGACATGGGTTCCACAACCCAGTGAATTGAGAGAGGATGGGGACAGGTATTTGTACCTGATGGTCTGGGTCTCCTTTGAGAGCTCAAAACACCAATTGCACCATCTCCTCTCTCCACTGTTGAATGTCAGAGCTAACTTTGATTCCATTAGGAATCTAGTTACAGGCTGCTGAGATGATTCACTTTGGGCCAATGGTGCAACAGCACTGGGGCTCCCCTACTTTGTGATTTCAGCTCATAAGAGCTAAAGTTATTAAAAGCTGAGATCACTGAGTGCTGTGTTAAATAGTGGGGGAGCCTGAAGCTATATTGCTAAGCGGCTGGCAGAGCAGTTTGCAGGGATGTGGTGAAGTTTTACTTGCTCTTGTTGTTAACAAGTTTAGCTTGTAAGACCAGAAGGAACCATAATAATACATTACTTAGCTCTCCTGTATATCAGAGGACATAAAAATTCACCCCCTGTAATTCTTGCTGTTTGTATGATGCTTTATATAAGACCAATTAGTGCCATAAATCCACCTATGAGAAAATGTCCTTGTTAGGAAGGTGTGCAGTAAATAAGACATGAGGCTAAACTTTGAATTATGAGGGCAAAGTTAAACAGCTCCCCCCTTCACTGATCACCACCCTATTTATTGAATGATGCAAGGGTCCTATGGAGAAATAAGATGTGATCATGGAAATAAAATCTGTATCATCCTGGTTATGCAGAAGGGAACCAACCAAGGATTGCACTGGCTCCTGAATTCTGGCATCTCCTAACTGTTGAGTGCTTGACTTTGCAACCTTAAAGCTCTCTGAAGGTAGTGTGACAAAGTTCCTCCTCTATCTTGGTGGGTCCTGCACTTATTGGTGGATTTTTTGCCTCAGAGATTCACCATGTGGGTTGGGGAACAGCCCAGAGAACTTCCCCTCTGGAAGAACCCACAGTCCAGGTCAATTGGGAGGTTTGGGGGGAACCCAGGCCCAGGCCCACCCTCTACTCCGGGTTCCAGCCCAGGGTCCTGTGGACTGCAGCTGTCTATAGTGCCTCCTGTAACAGCTGCATGACAGCTACAACTCCCTGGGCTACTTCCCCATGGCCTCCTCCAAACACCTTCCTTATTCTCACCACAGGACCTTCCTCCTGGTGTCTGATAACACTTGTGCTCCTCAGTCCTCCAGCAGCACACCCTCTCAGCTCCTTGCACCTCTTGCTTCCAGCTCCTCACACTCACACCACAAACTGAACTGAGCTCCTTTTTAAAACCCAGGTGCCCTGATTAGCCTGCCTTAATTGATTCTAGCAGCTTCTTCTTAATTGGCTCCAGGTGTCCTAATTAGCCTGCCTGCCTTAACTGGTTCTAGCAGGTTCCTGATTACTCTAGTACAGCCCCTGCTCTGGTCACTCAGAGAATAGAAAACTACTCATCCAGTGACCAGTATATTTGCCCTCTACCAGACTCCTGTACCCCACTGGTCTGGGTCTGTCACAGTAGGTAGTTTTTTTGTAATATGTAGGAAAGGACACCCTGAGTTTGTGATGCCTGGATGCACACCTGTGTAATTGAGGTAAGGCTCCAATATATTCAAGGTTTAGCTAGTACCTGAATCTACAGTTTAAAATCCACTTTGTGATATTATCCTAATTAATGACTGGATTATGTACTTCGGTATAGCCCTTAGTAAGAACTATGTAGAAGCACAATGACAGAGGGAACACCAGGAAGCATTCTGCTTCACTGAGAGAGTGCTTTACCACATCTCTTGTGCAGAGGCTTCAGGCAGCTTGCTTCCAAGGCAAGCCACAAGACCATCTTTTTCCCACCATTCTCTGCCTCCTTGAGATGTGTTGTGCTCCACAGAGGAGTAAGGAAAGGACAGGGATTAGAATTCTATCTGCCCTTATATAGGCTCTATAAGGGGAACACAGGGACAGGAGGGGGAAGTTATTTATTTGTGCATGCATGCACATAATCCCTCTTCCCTCACCATATACACACCAGGCAGAACCAAGCCCTAGATTATTATACTAATAACACTGCAAAATTCTCTCTCTCATATTCGATTTGGTATAATGATAATATTTTTAAATACTAACATGAAACTACTTTACTTTCCAATTCACACTAAAAAAAAAACAATTCTTCAAATGCCCACTAGAAATTCACTAACATTATTAGACAATACAGTATTTTTGCATTCTCAGATCAGTCTTTTTTCCCCCTAGAACAACGTTTTAATCTCTCTAATGTGTCACCATGAAATGCAGATAGGTTTGAAAAGGTCAGGTCTGGTTGCAATAAAAACCAATCAGTGCAATTCATTACCAAAAAACTGTGGGTGCTGTTCATTTTCAGACATGGTTAGGATTTGAATTCTGCCAGCAATGTATATTCTGTTCATTTACCTTGTGTAAAAAATAGCTTATATTCATTAAGTCAGTTATGTGCATTCACTGCTATGGAAACTGACAAGGACACTGTAGCAGCAAAATAACCCACAAAAGGGAACAGTAAAGCAGTATTCTATTTACATATTTGAAATGTGATTATTACTGCCTTCAGTCTGGTTGGGTGGAGTTTTTCCAAGTCTAAAACCCATTCTACTCATGACAAGTTGATTGACAAGTTGTGGAACACTGTGCTTCAAAGCAGCACCCTGGAACCCCCATATTCACCACTGGCCTATAATTATGATACATCTTGCACAAAAATATTTGTGAGGTATCATTGTAAAAATCTTGATCTGTTGAACATTAGTATCCTGTTGGATTATATGTGCTATCCTTGGATGGAAAGTTATAAAGTTTTGCTATGTGTATGTTACTTAAATATGTTGAAAGGTTGGGAACATTTCAGGTGCAATAATGGAGGAGCCAGACACTGCTGATGGCTCATTAAAGGAATCCATACTCCCAAGGACTATCCCAAGAACTGTATACAATGAAGACTTCTCAGAGATAGCATGTAGATAATGGAGACTGTCATAGCAAACACTCTTCCCAGAAAGCTGGAAGAAACTAAGAGAGGGAAAGTGACATCACTTGGCCTCTCTTCCCCCTACAACTCAACACCTGGAAACACATCTGGAGGACAAAGGCTGAATGGGGAGGTGGTTTTAGGCTGAAGGAAAGTCCCAGCCTGTGTATGGAAGATCTGTAACCTGCTTGTATTATCTATCAGGGTGAGACACTGCTTGATTCAAATCCTGTCTAGTTTATAGAACTCAGACAAATTTTATACAAACCAATTTGTATCTGTACACTTAATACTTATAATCACTTAAAATCTATCTATCTTTCTGTAGTTAGTACATCTGTTTATATTTCGCCTAAAACAATGCATTTTGGTGGGAGTGCTTGGGAAATCTGCTCAGGTTTCAAGGGCTGGTGAATATCCACTTTCCTTTGTAACTGTGGGTAATAAACTTACACTGGCCAAGCTTCTGACCAGGGCAGGATGGTACAGTTGGGGTCCTAGGCTGAGGGAGTTGGCAGGAGCCCTCTCTATTGCTGATTCATGAGTAGCTGTCAAAAGCATTCCTGTAACTCAGTTGGGTGTGTCTCTACCTGTGGATGTCTATGTAAGTGCAGTACCTGGAGACATTTACAATGTGTCACAACATCACAGGATGATAAGCCAGAGGGCTCAGCCATACCCCCATTCCAGCTTGCACCCTGGGGAACCTAGCACACAAGTCACAGACCCTATTGACTGTACCCTATGTGCTTCATCCTGAAGCAAAAGCCCGATAAACATAGATGGCTTGCTGGTTGGCTAATAGGGTCTTATCCTATTAAAAAGTACTACAGTAGTGGCCTGGTAAAATGCATGTTTGGGAATATTAATCTAGAGTACTTCAGATTTATTATTATTATTATTCAGTGGTATGAGGAAGAGCTGAGCGGGAAACCATCTTTCTAATCTACAAATATTACTGAGGTATAGAATAGAAAAAAATTCTCTCCCAATCAGAAAAAGTGAAAATCTAAAATTTCACAACCCCCCCCCCCCCCCAAAAAAAAAAAGTTCTGGTCAATAAACACCTTTAATTAATCTCAAAACATTTTCATTCGCTTTTGCCTGTTGTCCCACTATAATTAGCTTACATTTCAAAACAGAACACCATTTCAATCTGGAAAAGCAAAATTTTACATTTAGAAAAGGTGAAAATGAAACTTCTGACAATTTCAAAGTTTTCCGAAACCCACCTTTTCCCATGAAAAGTTTTGGTTATTGACAAACTAACATTTCTCCCCAACAACAATAAACTGTCAAAAAATTCCCAGCCAGCTCTAGTATGAAGCACTGTTTGTTTAGTCTGTGTTTAGTCACTAGAGCAGGATTCAGACAACTGATTCGTGGCTCTGCCACTGGCCTGCAGTACGACCTTTGGCAGGTTGCTTAACCTTCCTGTTTCCCCGATCTTGTACAGGGGGAATAGTGATGCCGACCTTTGTAAAGTGCTCTGAGGTCTATGGATGAGAAGAGGAACATTAGAGCTCAGTACTAGTAATAATAAAACATGGGGGAAGATCAATTTTTTTTATCAAGTATTACTTTCAATAGTGAAGATCTGATAGTCTGTAGATCAACCCATTCCAGAGTTTCTAGCAACACTTATGTTCAATACTCAATGTTATTTTCCAGCATTTCAATCTTAGAATATAATAGTGAGTTCTCCTTGATAAGAACTTTTCCTATTCTAGAATTATAACTTCATTGTTTTGGCAGATCCCAACTGATCCCAGTTTATTTTCTAAGTCAGAAATTCAATGATGGAAAGTAATTTAGATTCAAGTATATCATACTGAGTTCCAGGGCTGCCACCAAGATGTGGTGCAGAAGCTTGCATACTTTGTATGCCGTCAGGGCATCTGTACTCCTGGTAGGGTCACCTATGGTGGTAAGGTTGAAGGCGAGATACCAGACAAAGTGCAGTCCAACACAAACCAGTACAAGACATCAATGGAAGAACAGGCAGAAGAAACAGGATCTCCTCTCAACTGCTGCAAAGGTGGAAGAAGGCTATAATGAAAGAGAAACCCCCGGTCCTCTTGGAACCTCCTTGAGACTGGACACAGGTGACTCTTTTGCCAAGATTTATGTGGCTGCTGGTGAGCAACAGCTCCCCCACATTGAACTATTCACAAGCATGCAAATGAAAGCACTGCACCAAAACATAGAAAGCAATCCAAATCACACAGACAACACCACAACATCCAAAGACTTCAATCCTTAGTGCACCAAGAGAACTTCCAAGCTCTCCTCAGTGAAGAACTGACCATATGCACACCTGGAAATGACAACACAGGTGTCAAAGAAGACTGGGAAGCCCTAACACAGACCATCCATGAGGCTTGCGAGTAATCCATTGGCCTTACTACCGCCATCATCAGGACCAATTTGACAGCACCACCACTGAGATTAAACCAAACACTATCCAGTCAAAAGCAGAGCTCTTTCCATTAGCTCAAAACTGAAAGTCAAAGGAGGATCCAAGAAATCAAAAACAAATGGTGGGAGGACAAAGCAAAAGAAATCCAAACATTCGCTGATAGACATGAGTTTTTTTTTTTTTTTTTGTGAGACAAAGACGCTGTACAGACCAAGCTCATGTGGCCTCACAACTCAGATCTGAAGATGGTTGTACCCTTCTTAAAGATAATGAAGCCATCAAAGAACACTGGAAGGAACACTACCAAAAGCTTCTAAATTGAGAATTGATTGTGACTGACAACACTATCAACTCCATCCCTCAGCACCCAATCTGTGAAACTTGCCAACCCACCAACACCTGAGGAGCTCTGCAAAGCAATTAAACAAATGAAAAACAATAAAGCACCAGGTCCTGATGGCATACCAGCTGAAGTACTGAAAGTTGGGGGAGAAACACTGACTAACAAGCTCCATTTGCTGCTCCTCAAAATCTGGCACACCAAAGAAATCCTTGCTGATTTACATAATGCTTACATAGTCACCTTTTTCAAAAAGGGATACAGGGCCAACTGTGGCAATTATCAAGGCACTGCCTTCCTCTCCATCGCTGGGAGGATTCTTGCTAGAATCTTACTGAATCGCCTGCTCCCTCTTGCAGAGGAAGTACTTCCAGAGTCCCAGTGCGGCTTCAGACCATCATGAGGCACAACCAACATGATTTTTGCAGCCAAGTAAATCCAGGAAAAACGTCACCACTACCACCAGGAACTGTGTATGGCCTTTATCGATCTGACCAAAGCCTTCGACTGTCAACCGCGCAGCTCTGTGGAAAGTCATGTCAAAGTTTGACGGCCCAAGCAAATTTATCACCATTGTAAGACTTCTCCACAAGATGACTGCCTCCATCCTGTGCCTCCTCCTGGCTCTACCTCTGAGTCCTTTGTCATCTGAACTGGTGTAAAACAAGGTTGTGTACTGGCACCCACCCTTTTCTCCATTTTCTTTGCAGCTATAAAAACATTAACCCAAGACCATCTACCACAGGGCACTGGCATCCAATGTCGGATTGACAGCAATCTCTTCAACATTTCTAGTCTATGCGCCAGAACTAAAGTAATATCGGCAACAATAACTGAAGTCCAGTATGCAGATGATTGTGCTGTAGTTGCACACTCAAAGGAGGATCTTCAAACAGCTCTTAATTGCTTCTCTGAAGCTTACAAAAGCCTAGAGCTAACTCTGAACATCTACATTGACAAAGAAGAACTGGAAAATGTTCCATATTTTGCCATCTCTCACAGAGGGCAAACATAAATGTCAAGATTCAGCACAGAATCTGCTGTGCCAGCCTTGCCTTTGGCAGACTGTCTCACTGGATGTTCAACCATCACAACATCAGAACACATACTAGACTTCTAGTTTATAAAATGGTGGTAATCCCAACTCTCCTCTATGAGAGACTTGGGTAGCCTATAGAAAACACCTGAAAAACCTGGAATGCCAGCACCAGCACTTTCTTCAGAAGATCCTCTACATAAAGTGGGAGGATTGGTGTACTAATGTCAGTGTCCTCACAGAGGCCAACATCTAAAGTGTTGAGGTTCTGATTATTCAGCACCAGCTGAGGTGGAGCGGGCACTCTGTGCACATGCCTGATATATGCTTACCAAAACAACTGCTGTACACCCAACTCACGAAAGGAGAAAGGAAACGGGGAGGCCAAAAGAAACTCTTTAAAGATACACATCAAGAGATGTGACATCGACACTACACACTCAGAGACAGCACCCCAGGAGAGGGATAACTGGTGAAGACTTGTCAGGGATGGAATGTCCACTTTTGAGGAAAATCGCCTTGCTCTGGTCACAGAAAAATGCCAGAAAAGAAAGGAAAGAGAACTGCTATTCAGGCCCAACCCTGTCTTCCAATACCACCTGCAACGTCTGCTAATGAGCATGTGGCTCAAGGATCGGACTCCTCAGTCACCAACGGACCCATGAAAAATAAAACCCGCGAAAGAGATCATCCTAGACTTTGAGGGATTGCCAATGACTGAGCTCCAGTGCATGGATGGCAGAGAAGACAGCCTCAAGGAAGAACTGGATGACCTACTTAAGGGGGACTGGCATACAATTCAACTGCAGTTCAAATGCATCTACAGAAGCTGTATGGATAAAGATAAATATGTTGGGGATGAGACAGCTAGGAAGTCTCTCCCGCCTTATTCCTCCTCAACCAATCTTGGAAGGAGGTTTTGTAATACATATTTTTATAACTGTGAATGTTCTATTTCTCAGATGCCTCTAAGGAGACATCACAAGGCAAATATAGACTAGAATACTAATAAAATTCTTTAAGCCATTTCCACAGTGTGGGATACAAGCTGTTTTAAAGCTTAATCACGCCTGCATATTATTTATACATGTATGTGTTAAACACAAAGTACCTTATTAAAATGGCCATTAACAATTTTTTTTTGAAAATGTGGCGATGATTTAGAATTAATTTCCTCAGTGTAATGTCATTGAATGTGGTGTCACCTTAACAGCTAATTGGAAATCCATTTACAAAGAATTCCTCACAACTGCCTTCACCACACAAAGTTTGCCCTGAAATACGATCATTACCTACTCAGTAAAGAATAAGCTGAAAGTACATTTTCACTTCAATACAAGACAAGTCACTCCAAGTTTTCTGATTGTGGAGTTGTTCAAGTAGTATGGTATGTCTGATTTTTTTAAAACCAAAGGAAATATTTTCTAATTGAATTTATAATTCACCTGACTTAATAGCTTAAAATAATAACATATACAGTGTTGGTCCCAGGCTATTAGAGAAACAAGGTGAGTGTCTCTAAAATAATCTAAAATAAATCTTGTGCAGTATGGAAACAAAATGTCTAAAGTGAAAGCCATCTTTCACAGAAAGGGTCAGTTAAAAATATATTGTGACAAAGTTCCTCCTCTATCTTGGTGGGTCCTGTGTTTATTGGCCGATTTGTTTGCCTCAGAGATTCATCATGTGGGTCAGGGAACAGCCCAGAGACCTTCCCCTCTTGTAGAGCCCACAGTTCAGGTCAATTCCTCCTGTGTCTGATCAGGAGTTGGCAGGTTTGGGGGGAACCCAAGCCCGCCCTCTACTCCAGATTCCAGCTCAGGGCCCTGTGGACTGCAGCGGTCTATAGTGCCTCCTGGAACAGCTGCACGTCAGCTACAACTCCCTGGGCTACTTCCCCATGGCCTCCTCCCAACACCTTCTTTATCCTCACCACAGGACCTTTCTCCTGGTGTCTAATAATGCTTGTACTCTTCAATCCTCCAGCAATACGCCTTCCCACTCTCAGCTCCTAGTGCCTCTTGCTCCCAGCTCCTTCTTTAAACTCAGGTGTCCTGATTAGCCAGCCTGTCCTAATTGAATCTAGCAGTTTCTTCGCAATTGGCTCCAGGTGTCCTAATTAGCCTGCCTGCCTTAATTGGTTCCAGCAAGTTCCTGCTTGTTCTGGAACTGCCCCTGTTACCTTACCCAGGGAAAAGGGATCTACTTAATCTGGGACTAATATATCTGCTTTCTAACACTCTCCTGTATCCATCTGGCCTGACCCTGTCACAATATATACAACCAGACTCTCTCATAGCATCCTGGCTCACTGTTATCCATCTTCAGGGCTGTATTTCAAAGATGAAACTTCAAAGTAAGAATCGGATACCAGTGACCACACTCCTGTGCTTCACAATTGATAATTAATAAATGGTAAAATGCATCAGATAAGTTTATTATCCTATTTCTCACCTTCAACATCAGGAGTTCTTACATACTGTTAAGTTATTCACATCTTTTTTATATTCTAAATATCGTCAGTTACACTTACAGAAATTATTTTTTCATATTACTGCTAGAAAGGTTTGCAACTGCTGTTCCACAGTATTTTCCTTCCCTATTATCTGATATATGGGAACTGCCAGAAATTACTAATAGGCAAGCCTTAAAGGCTTGCTGGTTCACTTGGGATAAGTGTCCAAAAGTTCAGATCCTCATCTGAGGCTCAATTGACCTTTTCAGAACCTTTGGTCTGGAAATCTCTGAAAAATAGATCTTCATGTGAGATTACTAGTACATCCTTGCTTTTAACTGGGTTAGAGATACATCAAGAATAACCTCCCTCATTAGATTACTATTTCAGATGAAAACCAGAGTATGGGCTGAGGTTTTCAAGTGAAAAAAGATCGTAACCAAGCTCCATAAATTTTCCAGTTGGGATGGATTCAAATTTTGTTGGAGTATTTGGGGCAAGTTCTTATTTTACCCCAAACTCTTCTGAGCAACACCAGATAATTCTTCTAAACTCCTGTAAGTATTAGTCATCTTGAAGAGACATTACCAAAGCATATCCATTATCAGCCCTTTTAATGTATAATTGATAGACTTCTGTTTTTAGGTATTTAAAACTAAAGTAGTAACCAGTTTTAAGATGTGACTAAACTATTCACTTAACATGATCTCTTTGTATTCTGAATACAGACTGTACTAATTTTATGGTGTCCATCATCATTAACTACATGGACCGCTCACCTAGAACCTTATGATACATCTGTAGTTCTTAGGATTTATTGTACAATTCTAATGGAGCTCATGCATAAGACTATCATTTTATCATTATAACAAATCGGTTACTCCACAATTTTTGTTAGCTTTCTGAGAATTCATTGGCATGTAGACCACTATTTAAAGTGCAGTTATGATCCATGATCCATTCAGTTGTGCTCTGTAAGCTCAGCTATTAAAACATAATACTGATGGGCTTCCCCAGGACACCCATTTGTAATCTAAAATGTTGCACCAGGTTATCAGATAGAAAAGCAGTATAAAAATAGACTACATTAAATACCTGCTTTCATCTCTAACCTAGTCCTCCACTTCAAGTTTGTATGAAAAAATGACTCATCCAAGAAAATTAAACATCTAGAGAGGAAAAATATAGAAACAAATTACTGAAATGTATTCAGTTTCAGAAGTTTCTTGCTAAGACACATTAATAATTTTGTTCTTTTTATATTGCTTCCATAGCTATACTTGCTTGAACTAAGTTACTTTAATCTTCCAGTTCTGTCTTCATCTTTAATCTTGCATAGGACTTTTAAAATCAGAACAACTGAACTAGCCAATTTCTGACAGCACTAGTGCTGAAGTATCAGGGGAGCCCTGGAGGTCCAGGCGACAGTGAAGGGTACCTTATACTAACTGTTAGCAAGGTTTGTTATTAGATTGGTTATAAGCAATTGACATTTTATGTTAGGTTTATGTTTTTTAAGTATTATTTGTGACAGATATGATGAACACAGGCATACAGAAAACCTATTGTATTTAACATAAATGTTATTTGTATGTTTGAGCCGGGCTTGAATGCATGAAAACTTCAAACAACATGATATTGAGATGGGCCAGATGATACAGATTCATACATTCACAGCCCTTTGTGTGTGTGTGTGTTCGTTCCTCACTTGCGGGGGGGGAGGATGGAGAGGAGGTCGTGTTCCCTGCAAAATCCCAAATCTGGTTATGCAGATCCTCAGTGGGCCAAGCCTCAAAGGGCTGGGTAAAGGGACAGAGACTGGTTTTATTTTTCAGGATGCTGGTAGACAAAGCAGGAGTTTGGGTATAAAAAGCCAGTTTGAACTGACACAGGGGCCTTCTTTTTGTTTCAACAAACTGACATGACTTTTGTCCAAGGGAAAGCCACCCTCTATGGAAGGATTGGATGAACTGGAACCTGCCAGTGTCTCCACAGGACTGATGAGGGTTACTGGTAACATTTAAGTATGCATTTCAATTATTTTTTCTTTCATGTTTTCTCTGTATACTTTTGTCTTTAAATATTGTAAATGTACTATGCTTTGAAAGAGCTGTTCGGTTAATCTTAAAAACTGGCATTCACTGGTCCCTGAGACTCCATCCCTGCCCCTCCTTTACCCCAGGCCAAGAATATATATTATATAAATAAAAGTTCCAGCATAATTTTATATGTAGACTTGATGCAGAACAGTATTTTATTAATAAACTAAGGCAGCCAATTCCCAAAACATGCCTACCCCAAGTGGTCAAAAAATAATGCGTCTCCTCCTCTTCCCCATCCTCCCCACCCCCCAGAAAAAACTCTGAGATTTTTAAGCCAATTATGATATTAAATAAAATAAATAAATGTTGGGTTATTTTTATTTGACTTTTGAGCTTTCAGACTTTAGTGTGTACTTGATTCCCATTTCAAGTTTTCTCTGCAACTACAAAGGTTAGAAACTTTTTTTTAAAAAAATGAAATCATATTCTTATGCAAGAGATTGATTCCAGGAGTTAGTACTTTAAGGAAAACACCAAAAGTTGCAGGACTACCAATAAAATTCACAAGAGAAAGCAACAGTTTTCTGCATTTGTATGGTATCTACTTTTACTGTATCAAATATTATACATATTAACAGTGTTTCAACAATTTAAGTGAAATAATTTATATACTCCAAAGTTGTATTAGGCAAAAAAAAAAAAAAAAAAAAAAAACCACATGGTCTTTTGCGAATTGTGGGTATGATACAGTCTTCTAGATGTAGGATTCATGTTGCTGTACATCTCATTGCCAATAAAATAAACCTGTAAGAGGGAGCTGAGAAGGTGCTTCATGTTTTATTCACAACAACATTATATCAATTTTATGCCACTTTGTCCTAAAAGACTGAGCAGGACTTCCAAGGCTTAGCTGTCATGGAATTGAACAGGAACCAACGATTCTTCTGTACATGAAGTTTAATCTCATGTGTTTAGCAACTCTAAATCTCTGACACTCTACACCCACAGTATAGCTTTCCATATGTCAACATCCTCAAAGTCTGATTCAGCTAGGAGTAGCTGGAGATCACAAACAGAAAACAGACTTTTAAAGCAGATTGCAAAACTAGTATTTAAATTAAACATCCACATCCTTGCTTATGTTTGAGTGCTATTGCTCTGAAAACCTGACGTTCTGCTTCCTGATTATTACAATAGGTGTACTGTCATGTTCATAACCAGGGGGCCAATTTGCTCCTGAAAGTAATTAACTCTTCTGAGAGTGTATAGGTGATTATTTCCCCTTTGACTATACTTCCATTACAATCAGGAATGAACAAAACATCTGTCCAGGGCTTTGATTTAGGCCTGAAATTGCCTTTGAGGGGGCAGGGGAACACTAATATGATGAGAAAATGTAGTCTATCAGGTGGAGTTGGAGAGTTTGAGTCATTTGCTGCTGTCAAGGTGCCACAGAACTATATTTTAAAATATGGTAGAAAGCACTGCCCCGTGGAGAAGAATGCTTTGGTGGTCAGTAATTCATTAATTTCATCTCTGCTATATTAATAAAATTCCCAAAGCATACAGAGAGACCATTGACCTGAATCTCCTTTTAGTTACACTGGTATGAAAAGAAGGAACTACACTGAAGTCAGAGATACACTGGTATAAAGACCTAGATGATAAACTCAAGGTCCAATTAGTATACAATACATAATATGTGATACAGACACACGTACAAAAAATATAACCTACCCCCCTCTTCGGTCCTAGATGAAAAATTAAGGAATAATTAAATAAAAGTTGCCAGTGGAAAATAAGTATTTGAAGTTTAAGCAAAATAAAAATATTGCTTAGTTTGACTTAATAGAATAGAGATAGTAATCCAATTGCATTGGAATTTATAGCCTGATGAATTTTGATTAATATTCGTATACAATTTATGAAAGCTTGGCAGATTTCATCAACAGATCATCAAGACATTTCAGGAAGAGTTCCAAGTTTAATGCATATGGAGAATGACAAAATCTTGATTTGTCAAAGGGCCCGTAAATTATCAGATGTAATTACAAGAATTGTCCCCAATCTATAAAAATCATAACAGCACTTGAAATATTTAAGCATACAGTGTGTGTGTATTGTATAGTAAAAATTACAGTTTATATTTCCTCATTAAAATGACCATTTATTTAAAACCTCAAAAGCATACTAAATCTACCATTCTAATAGTAAACATTTCCAGGGGTGAATTTCATATGTTTCAAACACTATTCTCCTTTAATGGCATTGGAAGCATGCCCTTTCAAAGCAGTCTATTTCTAAAATATCACCTGCCATTTATAGTTCTCATGTGTAAAGAAGATGTGGTTTCATGAAAGCAGCACTATTCTTTTAAGCATTATCTCATGGGCTTTGAGAGCTATTCTGAGCATGTTCAAGTTGTAAGGAAATCTCAGTCTATATTTTCTGTATGTGAAGAGTGAGCGTTTAGTTCTGAGTAAAATGTATACTAATCATATTCTTTACTTGTTAAGTGTTAACTCCTTGTATCAAAAAACATAGCAATGTGTACGTTTGAAAATAAATCCTCCAAACTAAACAAAATGTTACAGTAAGCACATAATTCTCCCCGCAAATAACTGATTTTTCAGTTCAGTGGCCAAATCCAAATAATTAAAAGTTTCTGGTCAAGGGAAATGTTTTGGTTTTGTTCTGCCTGAGATGAAGCGTTTAATTTCAGAGAGTTTAAAAAAAAGAAAGGAGAAGAAAAAAAAAGGAAAACCAATTGAAGTTAAATTCTAAACAAAAAATAATTTGAAACATTTAATTTCAAAAGTGTCAAAACAAAATGTTTCAATTTTTCAGAATTTTGTTTCAACCAAAACAATTTGGGAAATCCAATGTGAATTCATGAAATATTTGTCAACTCAAATCTGCATTAAAAAGATTCATCCAAAAAAATTCATTCATCTCTACTGATGAGGCTCTCTTGTATATCATCACAACAGTTAAGGTTTGTGAGTTGTGAGTTCCAGGGTATTAATATTTTTCATCATGCAGCTGTCATTTAACCACTTGCTGTTTGTTACATTTTGCACTTACAGAGCACATTTCAGCGGAGGCTCTCAATGTTTAAACCTCAGAATCTTTCTGTAAAGAAAGTATTACTATAACCATTTTACTGATGGCTAAACTGAGGCACAGAAAAATAAATGTGTCTGGTTTTCAGATGTTCAGAGCAAATACTATTCTCACTGATTTCAGTGAGCCTCGAAGCCTTTGCAAAGACCCGTTGTAATTAACTTGTCCACCTTCACACAGTGAGCCAATGAAGAATAAACCCCATGGGCAAAATCCTGGCTACACTGAAGTCATTGGGATAAGATTTCACCCCATGACTCCTGAATCCCATTCTCCTGTTTTAAGTATTAGATAGATTCCCCATGCCATGCATGAAGCTGGGGGAAGGAAGGTGACAACCACTGCAACAAAAGATGAATAATTTTCAGATATGAAGCATGTATTCATTAGCTGAATGGCATTACATTTTCCAGTGAGCTGTTGCTCAGGCACAGCAGATGCCACTAATTGAAAATGCTTTTCACCCATGTAGGCTATCAAGTTTTTTGTTGGGTTTCAAGTGCACAACTTTCAATTAATCATGCCAGGTGCCACATGAGAGATGGATTATCAGACATTCAGGGTGTGAAGAGGAAGTTAGAGACAATGTTACTGACAAGACACATCTTTCTTTGGCTGCAATACTGTCATGGTGGCTGTAGAGATCTGCCGCAACACGGACAACAGCATTAGTTGCCTCTAAGGCACTGATTATTTTCCTGCGTTTTGCATCATTCTTTATGATTATTTAATTTGAGATTAATGCTTCAGTACTAGAAAAGAATTGCAACAAAATTTATAGTCTGCAAAACTGAAAAAGAGCAAATCTAGAGCTATAGCCAAGTTTTGGGCTCAAATGTTACAGTGCTTGTTCAGGCCTTAAGGAAGCAAAACTCCCACTGCATTGTTGAGTGAGTAAAAGGATTTCGTCTATAATTAAAGTCCTCTCCCCTTCTCCTGCCAGCCTCCACTTAACTTAAAGACAGGAGTCTAGTAACAAGACAGAACTACAATTACACATTACCTGAAAGAGAACGTCCATTCATTAATATCTTTCATGGAGAAAATACAAGTGAAAATTCCAGAGGGATGTATATTTTTGAGTTCAAAATGAGTTTTGGCAAAGCTTCAGAAACAAAGTTCTAGAAATCTACATGGAACTGGCTTTGTAATGTTTAGACAAAACATTAAAACCTATCATCATGTGCAAAGAATCCAGTAATTTGTTATGAGAGATAGCACTACAAATTATATATGTGTGTGGATAGGTTTCTGTTGGTGTATCATAATGCAATATGGTAGCAAGGAATCTATAATTTATGCAGATTTTGTTGCTCTTAGGCTCCAGACTAAATCCCTGTCTGGCTTCCATAATCAATGCCTAACAGACTCAGAGCTGAGCAGGATCCTCTCCGGGTCAGATTCCTGATATCTCCCTTCTCCTACAACCACTGCAGCCATCCATACTTAGATACACACAGATCTGATCGTGCTACCTCCTACAAAATAGACTCCTTTTCCACGCTTTCCGGACACCCACTAGAGACTTCAGTTCAGTCCCCTGACCATGCTTGATACATCACTGACTGCTCATGGGACTACGCTGTGCCTAAATTGAAGTGGAGGATAACCACATCTCTCTCTGTCTCTCTTACACACACACGCACACACACACACATACACGTATGTTTTGTCTCATTAAATAAGACTTAGTTTCCAAAAATGACCAAATTAAAAACAAAATGGCACAATAGGCAACAGACACCTAAACCAAGATCATGTGTCACATCAGAAAACGTCATATGTCATGCTGCAGAAAACCCATGAGGCTGTACATGTGGGTGTTTCTAAATAAAAATGCATCTATCTATATCTGGTCTGTCTTAGACCCCACTGACCAAAATAAATATCTAAAAAAAGAAGTATTTGAAATTGAATATCTTAAGGAAAGAAAGAGAGAGTGGGTGAGCTAGTATCTTTTATTGCAGTGGTTCTCAAACAGGGGTACATGTACCCCTGGGGATATGCAGACATCTTCTAGGGGGTACATCGACTCATCTAGATATTTGCCTAATTTTACAACAGGCTACATAAAAAACACTAGTGAAGTCAGCACAAACTAAATTTCATACAATGACTTGTTTATCCCTTTCTATATACTATACACTGAAACGTAAATACAATATTTATATTCCAATTGATTTATTTTATAATTATATGGCAAAAAATGAGAAAGTAAGCAATTTTTCAGTAATAGCATGCTGTGACATATCTGTATTTGTGTCTGATTATGTAAGCAAGTAGTTTTTAAGTGAGGTGAAACTTGGGGTACACAAGACAAAACAGACTCTTGAAAGGGGTACAGTAGTCCTGAAAGGTTGAGAGCCATATCTGGATATGCTCAGATGTAGTGAAAATAATGCACCTCTATTCCTTGATTGATGAAAAAGTGGTTATTTCTGAAGTAAAATACTTTTAGTCAGAGGCTAACACAACATGAATAAACAGGCCCCAACTCCTTGTGTGCTCCTCGATCCTTCCTATGATGGTGGTGGTGAGTTCAGTTGATAAAAGGCTGTTAAGAATTTCAGAGGCCAGAAAAAGGACTGCCCTCTCAGTGTGCACCAATAACTGCAGGAAATTACAAGAGACTATTCAATCAACCATATAATGGAGGAGAAGACAAGGACAGCTTGTGAATCCTTGGTCTCTGTGAAACATGATGAAGAAAGGAGATGGAAGTGAAGTGGAGAGATGAAAGTACCATCATGTTGGGAAAAGAAGGTGTGAGAACCGTTGGAGGAATTGGCTTAATCATCAACAAGGAATGGTCTTCAAAAATCATCTCCTGAAAATTCAAGTCATCACACATCAGAGTGCTACACCTCCAACTGAACAAGAGCAGCACCTTCAAGATTATTCAGATCTATGCTCCCACATGCATAAGTGAAGATGATGATGTGGAAGAATTCTATCAGGAGCTTGAGGAAACCCTCGCTCAAAAATCCACATATATGATCACAATGGGAGATTTTAATGCCAAAGTTGGAAAAGAGAAAGAAGGTGAAAAGTGTATTGGAAGGCATGGCGTCAGCGAACAGAATCCATAAGGAGAATGACTGGCAACTCTGGCGGAGATTAAAGAAAAGTTCATTGGTAACACTGGTTTAAGAAGATGGCCAAGAGGTGGACATGGATCGCACCCCATGCAAAGAACAAGAACTAGATTGACTATATTCTGATCAATAAGTGGCACATTGTAAAAGACATCTCAGTAATACCATCATTTAACTCCAGTAGTGACCATCGCTTGCTTAGAGCACGGCTCAACTTCAACCAAAAGGTGGAGAGAAAACGCTACAGATGGGAAATCAGAGACAGTGGTCAAAAATATTTACGAGGCAATCTTGAAAGTGAACACTTCCAAGGAATATTCGAGTCTTATAGATAATTGTGATGAGGATTATAAAAACTTCACTGATAAATTGAGACAATGCAAGAAATTAGCCAAGAAAGACAGACCGAAAAGAGTGAAGGGAAGAATCTCGGAGGAAACACAGAACTTGCTAGAGAGGTAGAGGAATATGAAGTGAAATGATGGTGACAAATTTGAGTACTCCCTCATCTGCAAGTTGATAAGACGACAACTAAAGGAAGACTTTGAGAAGTACCAAAATGAAAGGCTCTTAAAGATGGCTGAAGATCTCAGAAGCCTCAAAAAATGCAAAAGGGAATTGACACTATACAGGTCAACATTAATGGCACTGAAGAACAGGGATACAAAAAAAGCCGTAATTGCAGAATGCTTCCATCCCTGTTCTGTCAAAGATTTCTACACTGAACTTTTTGCGTCTCAGATAAATGTGCCAGTACCAACATTTCAACAGACCAATGAGCATGTATTCCCAGTTCTTGTCAGCGAAGTTCAACATGCAGTTCATCAAATGAAGGAAGGGAAAGCCCCAGGTACAGATGGACTGACCATTGAAAGATAAGAGCTGGAGGCCAAGACCTCTAGAAAACCCTTGCTCAGAGGTTTAACCATTACTTGGAAATACAGAAGATACCATCTAGCTGGAAGGAGTCCAACACCATTCTTCTGTACAAGAAGGGCAATCGTGAAGATCTAAAGAACTATCATCCAATATGCCTACTCTCACAGTCAACAACAAAACGAGTCTCTCAGAGTCTGGACGAGAGAGCCGAGAGAGCAGGCAGGCTTTCGAAGGAATTTCAGTACAATGGACCATATTTTCACTATAAACCAGCTATTGGAATGCTCAAGGGAATACAAATTCCCTTTATGTATTGCCTTTGTCGACTATGAAAAAGCATTCGACAGTGTAGAAATAAATGCAGTGATCTTACAGAGCAGGGCATTGACACAAACTATATCAAACTATTAAAGGTAGCAAATTCTGACTGCACTACAGATACAACTTTATTTGATATCCCCTTTCACAACCCAGTTAAAGGTGTGAAACAAGGTGACACGGTTTCATCGAAACTCTTGAAAGCCTGCCACGAAATGGTAATGAGGCAGATGAATTGGAAGGGTGGAATCATCATCAATGGAGAGCAGTTAAACCATCAGATTCACAGACAATATTGTGTTGATCTCCGAAAATACTATCAAACTACAGAAAATGCTGCGAGAACTCAACACAAAAAGCAATCAAGTTGGACTGAAAATTAACTGCTCCAAAACAAAATTTATGCGGTCTGATACCTTGTCAAAAATAACAATCAAGGGAGGAAAAATAGTAGTTGAGCAATGTGTCTATTTGGGCCAAGAAATTAACATGTGCCACAATCAGGAAGGTGAACTCTCGTGAAGAAAGAAAGCAGGTTGGTGCACATTCAGTTCTATCAAGGATGTCCTCCAAGGAAAAATCAACAAGGCAACATGCGTCAGCCTCTTCAACTCAACAGTACTGCCAGCAACGTTGTATGGCAGTGAAACATGGGCACTGATGAAGACAAAGAAGCAGCAACTGTCTGTCACAGAGAGGGCAATGGAAAGAAGAATTCTGGTAATTACAATCTGCAACAGAGTTCCCAGTGATCAGACACCAGAGTGGAGTGCAGGATGTCGTTGTTGAGAGGAGGCATAGTAAAATGTGATGGGCTGGACATATAGTGAGGCTATAGATGATGGACTACTGCTGTCGCCAAGTGGTACCCATGGGAACTGAAACGACCACTCGGCCAACTCAAAAGAGATGGGAAGATTTTATCGTGAAAAGACATGGCTGCACATGGAGAAGGAAGGCCAGGATACGAGAAGAATGGAAGACGTGTTGTGATCAGCATCATCTATACAAGGGCTGAAAGACCGATCGATGAAGGTCATCAAGTCAGAGGAAGATATTTTCCAAAACATTTTTATGCAAACACAAATATACAAGTGTGCATACATGTAGATTCTCTCTTTCACACATTAATATATCTCAACCTTTTACCTAGAAGAAGGGGAGTACAAGGTTAGTAGTTAGCAGTCAGTGGGGACTACAAAGTGCTTTGCAGAACTCTCAGCACCTTGTAGGTTTGGATCCTTACATTTCATACTTATATTCTATTTAAAATTGTACATATTGAGTACTTTTATAGTTCTTGTAGATTGGGACACTATTCAAACATCTTTGTTTAAGGAAATGTTGACCCATGATTTGAGAAAAGTAACATTTTCTACTTTTTTGTGACTGACAGATTATGAATTTTAGTAGTGTCATCGTGGGAACAACTGAATATTTAAAATAATGTATAACCCTTTAAAGTGCAACCGTTTGTACTTTTTTGACCTGAGTAACAAGAGCCTGAATCTTCTGTAAAAATAATTTAAACTACTTTTTGTTATCTGACAAGGGTATGAAAAATACTTTAATAAACTTGTTGGTAATTATTCAGAAGTGTCTAATTTGAAAGAATAATTTTCTTGATTAAAATTTTGGGTAATTCCTCAGTAGGTCAGCAGACACAAAATGTTACTCATTAGCATTGAAATATATCAGCACAGTTTAGAAGGAACCCAGTGTACCACTCCATCATGCACTTAATTATTTAGGCATGTGTAGTCACATCACAACTTATTCCCAAACAGATTGCACTTGTACTGCCTAATTTCAGAAAGGAAGAAATGAAATTAAAGAATCTACATTTTGTTGCCCAAGGAATTTCTCACTAATCTCAAGCTATTATATGAATTTCCTGAACTGATTACCAGTCTGTAGGTGGTGCAAAATCTCTCATTTATCTTGGTAGTCTCATCTAGCGCAGAGAAAACATTCAGTTTTCTATCATTTGATTTGATTGTGGTAGGACAATTCCTCTGTCAAACAGTCACTGTCATGCTTAGCTTTAGATAACACAATTATAAAATGCCTGAGCCATATCTACACTAGAGCCTTTGCCATTCCTATTACTGATGGAGAATTATGAATCCTATTTTTGCTAAGAAAGACACAGACTGAGTTTCTTGAGAGAAATATGAGAGAGAAGATTGAACCATAAAGAGACAGATGAGCCTAGAGGAAAAAGTGAGATAAATGCACAGAATTTATAATGGGAGGAGTGGTCATACTGTCTCTTCTACTCTTCTTCCAACCTCACAAAAGCCTGCCACCCCAATCCAAGCAACCCTGCCCTGGAAGATCCAGTCACATTAGGTTTGATGGACTACTGTATTTGCTTGCCTCTGTTTGTTAAGTTTGTGTGTTATACTAGGTTTTCTTACAATAAAATACGGAGAGTTATTGTAGCATGCTAGTTGGTTGAACAATCCTATTTTAGACACCAAAAACAACATAACATGACTGTATTTTAATGAAACTGAGACTGACTGAAGTAATAGTGCACACAACTGTCTGCACATCCAATGACCACTCATACACCATGATACAATGTGAGGTATGCAGGCCTCCAAACAAATGCATTCAACCACTGAGTAAATATGAAAAGCTCATATAAATGCTCATCTTGAAGTAGTTTTATAAAATGTATGCTTTTTTTTATATAATTTATAGTTACTGTATCCTGGCCTATGTAACTCCATCAGCCAATCAGATTCCTTCTAGAAGTTAGGGCCTCCAAGTCTCTCTGCATAAAAATTAAACAGAAGGAAAGCATTTATCTGAGAGTTGTCTAGCTGCTGAGAGTGGTTTGCAGACTAACATCCTGTATCCATCCTGCAAAGTGGATGGAACACAGGGAGTCATTTCAAGTGAGCAAAGTTTAGGACCTGCAAGGACTTAAGATTCCTAGACAGACATATGAAGGGGAGTGTCTTAGTATTCCCCACTCAAGGTCCTCCCACCCATTGCTTGCAGCACAACCAGCTTTCTTGCTGAGCTGCCATGAGTTGATGGTCTGTAGCTGAACTCCGGCTATGATCCTAAACTGAGGCTATAACCTCTGATCCAAAGTCCATTGGAAACATTCTCCTTTACTTCAGTGGGTATGGATCATGGCTAGAGAGAGGGACTTAATACTGTTTCAAGAAGTATTAACTAATTCATGGGAGAAAGAACATGCGACACTGAGCTGCTGTTCTCAGACTTGTCCCCAGTGCTGCTTGTAAATGCTCCCTCTCTCTGGAGAATTTGTGCAGCAGGCGACAGGTGAGGGGATCCCAATATTTCATCATAGTTGACTTTCTATTTTGTACAATCTTCCTCACATTTCATCAAGTTCCATTTATTAGTTTTTAATATAGTACCATAAATGTGAATGGTGCTTTACAAACAAAAAAAGAACGTATAAACTAACAGCTTGATTGACCCAAAAGCTTAGAAGTATGGCCCCAATCCTGCAAAGCTATACCTGTGAATAGTTATACTGAACTGCAGTGTGGGCTTCAGCATGGGCTATTTGCCAGACTGTGCTAGCCCATTCTGCCATATCTCCACTGCTATTACTCACACTAGCTAGATTAAAGGTAGCCTTTAAATCTATGCCTACCTGTGCTACAATTACACCTTACATTGCAGCGTAGATGTACCCCAGAATGCAGCTACTTCTGATGGGAATCTGGCAACTGTTAGCAACACAGCAACTCTGTGTAACATCCTTAAAAACCTGACCCTTCCTATTTTAAGGAATTTAGGTACTTCTAGTGCAGATAGGGGCCTAGTAGGATTTTCAAAAGTGCCTAGCTGCTTAACTCTAATTGAGAGCTAGGCACCCTCGTGCCTTTGAAAAATCTTACTAGGCATCCATATCTAATTTTCAAATGAATGAGGTGCTTAAATACTTTTAAAAATCTGATCCTAAATTAAGCAGAATAGAATTTCCTGATTTGTAATTCAGCAAAAACAAAGCTTATCACTCCAATTCTTATAAAAAGTGCCTTAGGATCTTAATTACCATAGGAAATCAGGACTTCTGCTTTCACTCTTATACAAAACCCCAATATCTCCAGAAGCATTCAACACCTAGCCAAAGGAAAGAGTTCCACCTACTGAATGCTCAGCACATTTTACTTGCTAATTTTGCTTTTCCTCAGGTAACCCAGATTTACTTGGGTTTGTTTGTGAGATTAAACAGGATCACAGCTCTCAGGGTATATGACTTTAAGCAATTAATACACTACTTTGAGGATACTGAAGAAAATAAATAGGTAAAGACATGAGCTGAACTGGTAAACATCAATAAACAATGAGAAAAAAATATAGTTGCATTAGCACAGATCTCTTCAAAATCACATAGAGGCTAAAAACTGTTCTATGTGATCAGTATATCAGAAAGGTTGCATAACTTATTGATTAGAGAACAGCAGTGACACTCAAGAAACCCAGGTTTGAGTCTCAGCTCTGAGAAAGACTAAGAAATATTGACTTTCCCAATAATAGCTTCCTCACCTATTAAAATGGGCAGAAGTGTTTTAAAATCTTTGGACGAAAGAGCTAACAAGTACAAAGCAGTATTATTAGTATACAATAATGTATGGGCTAAAACGTATCTAGTACAGCATTAGAGGTATCTATTGTGTCTACTGAATTGCTAATGTTCCTCTAGAACTTTGGCACTTAAAAATCATCATGTTTTAATGACACCTTTGCACTAGCAAAGTGGGTAAATAAGAGGTATGCTATTCCTGACAGTTAAATATTGAATAATGTATGTGTTCTCAAGATTTACTCCAAAATAGCATTTCTTGACAAGTATATCCTGTAAATAACAGCAAGTAGGTAGGTAGTGTTGTAAAAATTCTTCCATCTTGTAAAAGCTGCAGACAGAAGATTGCATTTGGGTGCTTGTTTTTCTGACCTGAGGTTAAAGGACTCCTTAGCAGATGCATAGAAATATTGTTCAATAAATAACACCTCACAATTTCAGAATAAGAAAGCAAGAACAAGGTCAAAGAAAGAATAGTTTCTACAAAACACAAACTATAGATTTATTACAGGCTTGGCTGAAAAAGCTGAAGGAATTTTTAACGTGAGATGTTAGTGAGAGTTTGTAGATTCAGAACTACTCCTAGTTCATTCTAGAAGATAAACGCATTGATGATGTAAAAAGCAACAGAGGGTCCTGTGGCACCTTTGAGACTAACGGAAGTATTGGGAGCATAAGCTTTCGTGGGTAAGAACCTCACTTCTTCAGATGCATCTTCAGAAGTGAGGTTCTTACCCACGAAAGCTTATGCTCCCAATACTTCTGTTAGTCTCAAAGGTGCCACAGGACCCTCTGTTGCTTTTTACAGATTCAGACTACCCCTCTGATACATTGATGATGTTGAACAGTTTTAGAATTTCATTTCAAATGCAAAACTTTGTTGGCCTGCTTTTCAAAAATGCACTTTGTCACAGTCTCCCACAAATTTTAAAAATCTTCTTTAATCTTCTTAACAGTAGCTACAAGTTTCTGCTTATATTAAAAAGCTTTTAATTTTGTTATTTTGGACACAGAATAAGGCTTATGTGCAGTCTTAGGAAAACAGAAGTGAGGAAAACAAATGGGCAAAATGGTCTTATCTTATTTCTAGAATTTTTTAAGCTCTTTTCTCTCAATTCATTCTCATACATGAGATTATTTTTTCATTTGAATTTTACAGTGTTCATTTGCATATGGGTTATTTACCATTCACTAGCCACTGTGATAAATACAAGCTTTAATAAATTATTGTAAATGCAAATACTTTAGCTTAATTAAAAACATTCAACTTCAAATAAATTCTTACTTTTTAAATTTGTTAATGTAATAAATCAAGCTAGCCTGCAGAACACTCATCTAAATATCTCACTGACACATCTTGGAACTAATGCTGACACAAGTTAGAGTGAGGTATTTCAGAAGCAACGTCATTGACGTCAGTATTGCTTTAAACCTGGTGTATAACCAGAGATTAAAAATCAGCTCTCTTAATTTCAGAGGTCGTAAGTGATTCAGTACCTGACCCAACTCCCATTGAAGTGAACGGAAAGACTGAAGGTATGTCCACACTGCAATTAAAAACCTGCAGCTGGTCCATGCCAGCCATCTTGGGCTTGAGCTAAGGGGCTTTTTAATAGCAGTGTAGATGTTTGGGCTCAGGCTGGAGCCAGGGCTCTTGGACCTGCAAGGTAGGAGGGTGCCATAGTTTGGGCTGCAGCCAGAGCCCAACCATCTACACTGC